>NW_006203596.1:53092-61923 GCF_000334495.1 Tupaia belangeri chinensis | reverse complement strand
CATGGCATGGGGAAGGCCCCTTTACCGGGGAAGATGTCACTGTTCACTAGAAAGAAAGGGTAGCATTTATCAAGGGTGTGTGGATAGCGCAGAGGGTTATGTTACGTGAACTCATCAGGCATCCTATTTCAGCCTGTGGGAAATCTCCAGTATCTAGTTACATGTTTTCCCATGCCCATTTCTTCATTCTATAAAGCAGAGGTGTATTTCATCACAACTATAAAGTTTGAAATGTTAGGATAAAGCCTCCTTACGATTACTACAACAAGAGTCTTAAACAAAATCTAACTCAGGGCTCCTAACTTGAAGCCCATTGCCCTAGTAGAGAATGCACTGAGGGGGCCAGACAGTGGTCTAGCATCAAAACATGATTCTCAATGGGGCTGACCCACTAGGGAGTGCTGTCTCTCTGTCTGTCTCTAGCTCATGGAGGACACAAATGAGCAACTTAAAAAAGAAAGAAGCATGCATCTGGGATGCCTTTTATTGGATTTTTTTCAAGAGAGCAGCAATTTCCTTTACAGAATTAAAGAATGAGCTCCGTGTTGATCAAAATAAGACAGAAATTTGAGTCTGTATGGCTCATGAATATATAGATATAATGTTTCTCATAGATACTGTGAGCTTTTATTTCCAATAAATATTTATATATTTAACGTAAGATAACATTATCTATCCAAATACTGTATCTATGATAAAAAAAATACTTGCACAAGGTAAATAGGTAATATATTCTCATAAAAAGTAAATAGAAAATAAAAGATGCTTCCTAGCTTAGTGAAAATATATTCTGTGTTCTAAAGTCAATTTCAGAATATGACTTCTGTTCTACATTTTTCTCAGCATATCTGGCTCACTTTCTCTAAAGTATAAAGTCTTAGGTAGTATTTTATAATTTTAAATATTCAGAAAATATAAGGACCAGGTGGTGAAACGGAGGTGATACAACTGGACCGGCATGCAAGGGTCTGAGTCTGCCTCCCTGCCACCACTCTGGGCATGACAGGGACGGCGGGGTCTGGGTATGGCTAGTGGCCTGAGGACCCAGCCTGGGAGCCTTTCTTTCTCTCCCTTTGTCTCTCACTGTCTCTCTCTCATAGACTAAGTAAATAAATGAACCCTATAAAACTTCTGGAAAGAGTCTTATTTTGCAACCTTCCACTGTTCTCACTTTGCATAACAATCAGGGTTTCTTTTCAGTCATAGGCTAAAGGATTTAGGGGATACTTGCCAGGAAATTCTTGTGAGTCACGGAACAAATGGGAACTTGTCCTCCCCCTGCAGAACCTGTTCTTCACAAGCGTTCTGAGCGGGGCAGCCTCAGCAGGCAGCTCTTTCTCCCTGATGCTGAGCAATGCTCCCCTGCTTCTCCCTTCTGGCTCTCTTGGTGTGAAGACCCAAAGGCATACTGTCTGTGGCAGACTGGCTCAGGAGTAGCTAGCTCACTGAGCTCTGTTCAGTATCTGTGTTATGGGGGACCAGCAGTGAGCGAAATGGTTATTTCCCTGGACTCCCATGTAGTTGACTGCAGTTCGAGTCCCGGACCCGGTGGCTTAAACTCACGCCAGGCGCGTGTGCGTGCGTGCCCAAGGTCCCAAAAGGAGAATGGAGGAGAAGGGATTGCGGCGTGACCATCCCCCCTGGGGGGTGATTTCTCTCTTTCTGTCTCTCTGTCTCTCTGGTGAGCACACGCGCACTAGAGCAAAAACTTCTCAAAAAAAAAAAAGAATCTGTGTTAGGGGACATGGTAAGGGGACTGTAGCTGCGCTTGATTTGGCATTAAAGTTGTCACAGCAAGTTATAAATATTTCCAGAAACTTTCGGCCAGTGGAGGCAGTTGTCGTCTTCCAGGCAGTGTGACTGGGAGTGAACACCCTGGGCTGGGAGAAGTTGCAGGGAAATACAAATCCCCTTCCCATGAACAGAGTCGTGCTTTTGCTGTAGCTATTGGGAAACTACCATTACTCAGCTGGTTTTTCAACATGACTACACTGAGAATTTGGCTCGTGTGTGAAATTTCCTCTCCTGGCAAAGCAGTTACAGAGTGGAGCAAAGGCCCTGGAGCCTCACGGCCCGGGTTTGGATGCTGGTTCTACCGCTTATCAGATGAGCGACCTTGGATGAGTTCATAAATTCGCTGAGCTTCTCCTTCTTTGTTTACAAATGTGAGTAATGCTAATAATACTCTCTGAGCTTGTGGGATTAATCAAAGTAACGTATTTAAATGGTTAAACATAGTGACTGACGCAGAGCAAACATTGGGTAAGTTCCTACGAAGGCATAACGAGCATTACTGTGAAAAATGGGTTATTCGTGTCATCCAGGGTTTTGTACTGGCCCCCTCCCAAAATGACATGCCTGGGATTGACAGTTTGGAAAGAAAAACAACAAAAGTCACCACAGTTTTTAGGATGGTGATACAGGACAAAAGAGGAAAGGACTAGAAAATGATGACCCAGAACACCTTTAGCAGCACACGTCTGAGAACCGCTGGTGCAGAGATTCTGATCACACTGGCGTAGGTGAAACACCACTGTCCATGTTAAAAAATCGAATGAAAATAAAAACCCAGGCTCCTAGAAAGTTCAAGGAGACGATACCCAAGAAAAATGTGGCTTTTCTAGTGTACTTGTGCTGAAGGCTCGGGAAGAGCTAATGTGATTTACTTTGGGAGGTGATGTCCTCGTGGGACAAATGAAAGGAATTGTTTTTTCTTCCTGCCTAGGAAAGTAGACGGTCAGCTTTCAGTTCTCACTTTACCTGACCACTCAGCAGCAGCCGACGCTGCGGACCGCTTCCTTTTCCTTCATACAACTCTTCGCTCGGGTCCAGGAGACCTCCTCAGTCCATCCCCCCACCACGTAATGTCCTAGTCTCACGGCGAAGTCTTCGCTTCTCTTTCTTGTGTAAACTCAAGTCTGAGTGATCTCTTCCCATCCTGCAGGCTATGTGCTAGCAGTATATATATTATATATATATATGTGTGTGTGTGTGTGTATGTATATTTATATGGATATATATATATATATTTAAGAATTTTTTTTCCCATAGGGTGTATGTACTCATTGGAAGAGACAGAGACAGAGACAGGGAAAGTGATAAAGCATCACCTGGCAGAATGACCATGCCATAATCCCTTCTCCTCCAGTCTCCTCTCAGGATTTTGGGTATGCACGCAGACACGTCTGGTGTGATTTTTCAAGCCACTGGGTCTGGGACTTGAGCCTTGGTTGGTTCATATGGGAATCTAGTGCTTTAATCATCATGCCAAATGTGTATATATATATATATATATATATGATTTCTTTGCTTAATTTTATTCGTTTTTATTACTTATCTTTTTAAAATTTGACCAGACCGGGGGGGGGGGGCTATTATTTATTTATTTTAATTTGATCAGAGAGGAAGAGAGAGAGAGAGAGAGAGAAAATGAAAAAGTAAGCTGTCAGGTCCAGGACTTGAACCATAGTCAGTCGTATGGGAGCCTAACAACTTAACCACCATGCCACCTGCCGGGCCCCCAAATGTATATTTTTAACTCACAGCCCTCTCCAAAATTCATGTACTGATTATTCAACTTCCAACTTGATATCTCCACTAGAGTATGTAAAGTCAAAAGTTCAAAAATGAATTCCTAATCTACCTGAAACCTACTTCAGTCACGCCCGGTGAGGTGGTGGCAGTTCTACTTTCCAGGAGCTCAGGCCCACAGCCTGAGAACAGTCTCTGAGCACACTGCATGTCCTTGCGGATGTCCAGTTCATCCGGAACTCCTATGAGTCGTACCTTCGAAGTATGCGTAGAACCTGACCCCTGCTCACAGGCTCTCCCGGACAGCCTGGTCCACGTCACTGTCACCTTTTCCTGGATTGCTGTAGCCGCCCCCCCAGGTCCACCCTTCTGTAGTCCTCCAGCCTATTCTCAACGCAGCACCAGGCGGCCATTTCAAAACGTAACCAGATCGGGTCACTCCTCTGTCCACCGCCCCGCAATAGCTCCTCATTTTGCTCAGAGTGAAGCTAAAGCCCTAACCCTGACTTCAGTTCCCTATCCCGTCTCCTGGTTATGGCCGCTCTCACCATACCTCTCCTGTGTGCTCTGCCTGCACTGACTTAATTACTGTTCCTTGAACAGACAAGGCAGGCTTCCATCTTACGGGCCTCTCCCCCACTCCCCATTCCCCAGCTATCTTTGTGGCTCTCTCCTATTCAAGTCTTTGTTCAAATACCACAGCCTCAATGAGATCAACCCCAAACCTTATGTTTAGTGTTTAGTCTTTCCCCTCTTGCATCTTCCAAGCCTTCTAGATCATCTTACCCTCTCTACATTGCACATTTCCCATAGCACAAGTCAGTCTAATTTCCTGTACTCTGTCTTTTTTTTTTTTTTTTTTTGAGCTGTTTCAGGTTTACGCTATAGGACTCGTGCACTCGCCAGACAGAGAGGCAGAAAGTGAGAAATCACCCCCCAGGGGGATGGCCACGCCGCAATCCTTTCTCCTCCATTCTCCTCTCGGGATCTTGGGCACGCATGCACACGCGCCCGGCGTGAGTTTAAGCCACCGGGTCCAGGACGCGAACTGCGGTCGACTACGTGGGAGTCCAGCGACATAGCCATTACGCTAACTGCTGGTCCCCTCTGCTTGTCTATTGTGTTGATTGCTACGTCTGTATGTATTGTTTGATTGTATTACATGTATTGTCTCCCGCGTTTGAATGTAAGCACTACAGGGTGGCCATTTTATTATTTAAATTTATTCATATATCCCAAGTACCTAGAAGAGTGTTGGCAATGATAGACATTCGAGACTGGTGATCTGAACTAAGGCTGCACCGGTAAGAGCAAGAGGATTCAAGAGTCCTTCAGGAAGCAGATTGCTAGTTAATTATCAACAGTTAATGAGAATGTGAGGTGAGAGGGGAGAGGACCCGAGGTGGACACCTAGGTGACTGGTGATATCTCCCACAGTGAGGTGGGACTTAGGTTGAGGAAGCTGGTTTGCAGTCAGTTATGGACACTACTGAGGCACCTGTGGGGCGTTCAGCTAAAGAACATTAGGAAGCTAACTGGGGCCGAAATGTAGGTATAGAGGCATATGCTGGAGAATCATAAAAGTACAAATTCTAACTCAAATGACAGAATTGTTAGTGTCATTATTGATAAAAGAAGAAAGCTTGCAAGAGAATTGGGAAATAATTGTTCAATGTTTGGGAAAAGAAAGTAGAGTCAAAAAGGGTAATATTAAATGTCCAGAAAGTAAGAAGGAAAATGTGTATATTATGGAAAAAATTCAAGCCTTTGGGGCCAGCTGGTGGCACAGCAGTAATGCAGTGCTCTGGATCTCTGGATGGTGGGCCCACTGGGGAAGGTCCTAGGTTTTATCTCAGGGTTGCCCTGTGCATGCTGGGCATGTGTGTGTTCTTAATCTGCGTTGTCATGGCTGGGGGTGAATCAGTGTGGGGACCCTGTCGGGGTTACCCACTTCCCTTCTCTCTTCTCTCTCTGTCTCTCCCTTTCATGGAAGGAAGAAATAAATACATGCACTTAAAAAAAATAAAGTCTTCATATAACAACGGAAGATGAAATGTTAAAAAAAAAAATTAGGCTAAAGAGAAGGGAAAAGACAAAATTAATAGAGTGAGGAGGAGCGCAAAGAGAATGAGATTTCCAGAAGGTAGACGGGAGGGCATTAGCATCAAGTGTTTCAGCTACTGATGAAATCTACACATAATTTGTTTTGAAATGCAAGAAAATAAAGTGTGGCTATTATACAGGAACACAGCAGAAAGAGTGAGTTTTCCCATTGTCCAAACTACTTTTGCATAGAGGGAGAAGGGAGGACACAGAGTATCTTGTGATGTTTTGTAACAGGAGCCTCAGAGTGGAACATCTTCCATGAAAGACTCACCGTGATCAGGTTTACTAAAGACCTCTTGTTAAACACACACACACACACACACCCAGCATGGCACCAAAATTTGGCATTTCCTACCCAACACTCTTAAATTATAATGTTCATTGTGTCTAATTTTTTATTAAAATTTGGACCAAGAAAATGACTCTGGTATTCTTTAAAAATTGAAATGGGAGGACCAGCTCATTGAGCAGTGGTTATGTGCTATGCATAGGAAGTTGATCCCACATGGCTGACTTCAGCTCAAATCCCGATCTTGTGGCTTAAAAAGCACACCAGACATGTGTGGCTGCATGCCCCAAATTTTGACAAGATGGAGAAATGGAGGAAAAGGGATTGTGGCATGACCATACCCCATGGGAGGGTGCTTTCTTTCTTCCTCTCTCCCTCTCTTTCTCTTTTTATTTGACTAGTCCATGCATTTTCTGACAAGAAAAAAACAGAAAGAAATGGGGGAAGATTTCAAAGAAAAAGGTAAATAACAAAGTTGTTTTAGTCAACAGCTCCTTCCTATTCTTTCTCTTTCTTCCTCCTCCCTTCTTTTCTTTCTCTTTCTTTCCCTCTTTCTTTCTTTCTCTTTCTTTTTCTTCTTTTCTTCCTTCTTTCCCAGAGGACCATACACTCACCAGAGAGAAAGAGAAGGAGAAGGAGAAGGAGAAGGAGAAGGAAAAACTAGTATTTTGATGTCAGTTACTTGTTACTTGTCATTCTCACTGCAAAACTGAGTAATTTTGCAAATATAAATACTAAATCCAAGATATTTTTCTGTACCTTGAAATATAGCAAGTAGCTGACTTCACCATGTCCTCTTTGCTCGCTTACAATTTTAGGAGAAATTTTATTATATGATCAGGCTAACTACTGAACACATAAATAAAATGAGGACTAAGAAACAATGAATTAATTAGGCAAAAGAGAATTTAAAAGGGAAGAAAGAAGTTTTTCACAAAGCGATATTATATACCACAAAATAAACTTTCCTCATTTTCCTTGAAGTTTTATGACAAAGCTATACTATAAAAGTCCCATTTTCCTTGAACAGAAGTTTATCCCTAGAGCCTGGAGTGCTTTTTAAAATATGTGAGTACTGGTGTCTTACATGCCAGGCTTTGGAGGTATAAAGAAATTCTTAACACGTTGAAATGTACTTATGCGCTCCAACATGGATGGATTAGCAGTTCATCTACAATAAACCAATTAATAAACATACTTATGAAAGGCCCAGTTGTAATTTATGCACTATAAGTGGCACACATTAGATTACAGTAATAAATAAGTGTAGTTATATTAAACCACTTAAGACTTTTAATTTGTTGAATACCAGTAGAGTCTAAGAGTAGATATTAAATATTACTTTCAGTAATTAGTGATATGCTCAAAACAATAAAATAACTTTAAAAAATTGTTCTTGAATTGTTCTCTTGATCGTATGCAAGGAGACTTCAAGAAGTTCATGGAAAAATGAAATCAAAGTTTGATGTCAAAAAATTTAAAGTATGTGCATAATTTTCTTTATTATACACATTTTCCATGAACAGTTTGATGAGCTCTCATATATGATCTCATAAATTCATCCCTTAATTTATCAGTCTTTTCCATTTTTTCCTACTTTTTGATAATACTTCATTGAGAAGAGTTTATATATTTTGCTGTGCCTTATGTGTTTGTTTCCTTGAGTTCAAATAAAGTCCTTTATGACTTTCACGTAGTCTCTTTTTCTCCTTACTTCTCCTCTTTCTCTGGATTTTAGAAGATTCTAATTTTGCATGTGGAATGTCTAAATTTTGAATTCAGGATTTACAGCAATGAAGTAAATTATTCAAGTTGGTAATAAACAAAGCCTAGCATTTTATGGAATGAAATCTATTGATGGAATACTTGAAGAAAACAAAAATCACAGACTCAGATGCAAAATAAAAGCATTTAATGGGCTAATAAAGAAAGAAAATCTGGCAAAAATTTATAGATTGAAGACTTCAGGATGTGAGGTGGTTCATGGTTCTCTCCCAGGTTTGATATAGAGTTTGAATTTGTTCAAAGAAATAGTTTCCCACCTGAAATTTAAAACAAAACAATAAATAAATAAATAAATAAGTGTGAGTATGTAAAGTTTGATACATAGACATATTGACATAAAAACATACATACGTTTGCATGCACACACATATGCACATATATGCATGTGTACAAACATATATGCATGTATATTTAATTATCTGTCAATTTATAAAATGAAAATGAGAGATTTATAAAAGCCACCTATATATCTGTAAATTATTTGAAGCTATTTTAAAGAACTTAACAAAGTCTTTATGACCATCAAAATATTCACCTATTAGACACAGCTATACAACCCACATGGAGAGCTTCAGAATTCTTTTTGTTTCATCCTTTGTTCCAACTTTGTTAGATTTTCATTTTCTTACTAGGCATCTTTTCAGTAGTCTATGATGTATGTAACTTCCTTACCTTTTCCTGTGCTTTGTTTTACCTCACTGGGCAACTGAAACACCATTGATGTTGTAAAAAACTAGGGCATATTCATCTGAAAATTAAAGGGATCCCATGTTAAGTCTCCAAATACCTATAAGCAGATTATGACAGACATTATAAACACATGAGGATTAGTCTTTTGGGCTGGGCTTGTGACTTAGCAGTTAAAGGAGCTGGATCCCACATAGCCAAGTAGGCAGGTTGAATCCCAGACCCCAGAGGCTTAGAAACACTCTGGGACTATGTGCGTGTATGTTCATCCCGACAGGATAGAGAAATGGAGAAGGGTCTGTGATGTCATCATGCCCCACTGGGGTGTGTTTCTTCCTTTCTCTTTGTGGCAAAGCTAACAATCACTCAAGCAAATTAAAAAAAAAAAATCCCAATAATTTTGCAACAGAGTCAATCACTACCTCATTTTACA
>NW_006203596.1:24504-52632 GCF_000334495.1 Tupaia belangeri chinensis | reverse complement strand
AGTGAAGGTATTTGATGAGATACATGCAGTTAGTAAATGACACAGAATTCAAACATTCCTTGACAAGCTCTACGATATTCAATGAGAAACTAACAGTACAAATCTTTCAGGGTAAAGTTTTGTGGTATCTACAGCATCTCAGTAATGATTTTAAAACCTAATCTATCAAAATATTCCTATAAAACTTCAGAATATTGCCTAGTTCCCTTTTTTTTAATGATTATTCTTTGTTTTCCCATAAAGTACATGCACTCACTGGAGAGAAACAGAGAGACAGAGGGAAAGTGAGAAATTACTCCCCAGGGGAGATGGCCACACCACAAACTATCCTCTTCCATTCTCCTCCCAGGACTGTGGGCATGCGTGCTCATGCAACCAGCATGATTTTCAAGCTACCAGGTCTGGGACTGCAATGGCAGTTGGCCATGTGCTTTGATCCAGTGCTTTGACCACCATGTCACCTGCTGGTCCTGCCCAGTCCCTTTCTTAAATCAAGTCTATTAAGGCAGCATGAACTGGTAGGTTTGAGAATTAATAACAACAGCAAAAAGATTGGAATCTTAGCAGGATTTGTATTTGAAGTTGAAGTTTCGCATTCTAACATAAGAACTGTAAGGACTGAACAACCCTGGTAACTGAGAAAAGGTCAAGTTGGAAGATAAGTCATGGAGTAAAATATCAGTACACAGTAAAACCATCTATTGTTTAGTCTTTTAAGATGGAGAATGATTTTGGAGAATTTAGTACTCAGAAGATGTTAGATATAGATATTATGTCCAATAGCCTGAGGGCATAGTTGGTGCTTACCTACCTTTTTCATAATAATCGTAGACTAAGACTGGGGCTGGTTGAATATTGGATACAAGGTTACTTTGCTCAATAGAAAAAGTGAAGCTCTTTGGTACATCAAAAGCCTGTGGAGATATAAATTATAAATACATCATAGTAGGTCCAAAGAAAATAACTGAGCAAATTTTCTCAGAAGTTCATGATTTACCAATGAAATAGATCTAGGGTAATATTATCTTACATAATGGAAATATAAGGAGTTAAGTACCATGAAATCATACCAAAGTTTGAGTTCCCCTACTTATATTGAGCTGCAAGGGATTTATTGGGTTATCAGAAAAATCTTGATGCATTTATTGCATAGAAAAATACATAATAACTTCTCCAATGACCCAAGAGTTGAAAGCGTTTGAGGCGTGCAGACATTTATGCGAATGGAAATGTTGTACGATATAGAAAACAGGGCTGTGAAACTCAGGCCACAGTTTGGAGTTTTCTCATAAAACTGAAAATGAGAGCTACTATACAATCTAAGAATCCTACTTCTGAAATTCCAAGGAAAATGAGATCAGTGTCTCAAGGAGATGGGTACTGCAATGTTCCCTGTGGCATTATTCACAAACGTTGAGATATGAAAGCTAAGTACCTGTCAACAGACAGATGGATAAAGATATTGTGTAAATATACACAACAGAAAATTATTCTGCCTCAAAAAAAAAATTCTGCTATTTTCTATTTAGTCCAAACTTGGAGGGCATTATACTAAGTGAAATAAGCCAAGCATAGAAAGACAGGTACTGAATGATCGATCACACTTAAAGATGGAATTTAAAAAGCTGAAATCATTGAAGTAGAGCATTAAGTGGTAGTTACCAGGGATGGGGAAATCGGGGTACAACGTTTCAGTTATTAGAATACTCTCTGGAGCCTTAATGCATTATATGAGGTCTACAGTTAATGATATTGCATTGTATACTTGATATTTAATGAGTAGATCTTAAGTGCCTTCATCACAGAAAAAGGTAACTACGTGAAGAGATAAATATATAATTAGCTTGACTATAATAATCACTCGACTATTTATGCATATATAGGTATATCATGCTGTATACTTTATAAACCATTTCAATAAAATTTTAAAAATATGTCGACCTTTGTTGAAATTCAAATCAACATAAAAGAACTATATGTCAACTCTGACAAGACTATGTTAGATACTATGAGAAATGGAAAACAGAGAGACGATGATCCTAAACTTGAGACCAATCTAGTCAAGTAGCCAAGGCATATATAAGTTCTGAGTTAACAAAGAAAAGATGATCAGTGGAAAAGGACAATGATCATCTTTAATATCTCATTAAAATAAAACATTATGCACGTCTATAAGAAATAGAAACATTTATTATCCACAGAGGAAAACAAGGAAATCATGCAAGAAAAAAAAATGACTAAACTTACATTTTCCAAGTAGAAAAGAACATGGTTATTCTTGATTTCAGTCTTCATCACTTGGCCACTGCTTTCAAGCTTTGAAGGAATTGGTGAGGAAAGGTGGTGATTAGAGAGAACAAGGAAGTATCCCTGTAGAACTGAATGCATGTGCGTTTTATTTTGTCAAGTTTCAGTTCACGGACTGTTCCTTTGAACCATGCACAAGTAGGAATTAAATAAACAAATAGAGTAGAAACCATAAGAAATAATGACTGTTAATTGCTATCGGCTAAAAACCGAGTCCACCAGTACTACAGCAAAAATATAAATATGATAAGCTAACTGCAGTGGCAGGACACTATTCCCAGTGCTGGAGCCACGTGGAAGACATAGTTCAAATCCCAACTCGACCTGAAATCTGCTGGGTGCATGCACCCACGATCCTGTCTCTCTTTCTCTTATGAAAGAACTGAAATCTATAAGCTTGACTAAATAAATAAACTTGAATAAAATATACAAACTTGAATAAACTTGTAAACTCTGAGGAAATTTGTTTAAACGAAGAAGTCGGTTTTGTTTTGCTAAGCAATGATTCATTTTATCTGTACACTCTATCACACTCTCTGTGCTAAAAGGATGGGCTTCTGTTGCTTACCTCCTCAATGGATGACATCACTGGAGAAAAGCCTGATAGCATTTTTACATCAACAAGGACCATATTGGAGTTATTGCGAATTCCAGTATACCTGACATAAATTACCAGAATAAAGCACTGGTTTAAACATCAGTTTTAAAAATGGATTATTCTGACTTCAAAAAAATAAAATAAGATTTCCCAGTAAGTAGTAATAAGTGGAATAAAATGTAATGGATAAAAATGTAAATGGATTAATAATGCTCTGAATTTATATCATTCTGTTCATTAAAAAAAAAAGTGACTTGTCTTTTGGTGTGGGTGGCAGGTAGATGCATACTAATTGGCTGGAGTCGGAAGTACAAGCAAAATCTGAAGAGGCAACACCTGAAGACAGCCATTCTCAACACACAATCGGCACAGCTGAGTGATAATGGACGGAATGATATGAAGCAACTTCAAGTGGAGCTCATCAATGAGCTGGACCTAAATTCCCTCAAACCCTGCTCTTAAGCTCACCCAAGGTCTCAAAGTCAGAACTTAGAAACAAAGCTTACACATTTATATTACATATACTAATATTAGACCTAAATTAGCACAATCGCTGGAGGACATCTTTGTTTCAAGGGCAGAATGTTGGCAGAATGATAGAGAGACATGTCCTCAAGGAATCTTCTAGGTATGTTCTTGCCTCCGGATGATTATTGGGACATGAAGTTGAGAGCTGGACAGTGTATTTAATTTCTTAGTGCTAGTGTTTAAGAGATGTACCTTCGGAAATTCTAAGAAACATCTCCCGAACTAGTTTTACTTGGCATTCTCCCTCATAACTAAGGCTAAAACCCTTTGATTTCTACAAATTATATCTAAATGCAAGAGGCTTATATTTTTTTACTATTATGAAAAGTAAAATACTAAAGTTCTATTTCCTAAAGTTATAAAATAAAACATTTGTTGGCTTTGTACTTCAGGCCACCTGCGCCTTCCTTGAGGAGGAAATTTAGGATCTCCATTGTCCAAACCTGGCAGTACTTTCATACAACAAAATGAAAATATTGCTGGAATATCAGTGTGGCAAAGGCTTTCAAAATATATCAGACCCATGGGCACTTTTTCTTTCAATAAACTTTCCTTTTCCTCTTGAGTAAGAAATAAATAAAAATTATATACTTGTATACAGAGCACAGTACATTTGTACCAATTTTAGCTTCGATTTAGCTCAAGATGTATTAAAATATGTATTTATACAGAGAGGTATGATGTGAGTACTATAGAAATATCACCATCAACATAAACTCATCATTTATATTTTGTTATTTCACTGCTATTTAAAATACTTTGTTTGAATATATGGTTATCCCTCCAACATGGGGGTTGGTATTAAAGTGTGACACTTACTTGAGAGTCACTGTAAGATCAAAGTTAGTCTGGAATACATCCGAGGAATTGTTCTTTACTAGTTCCAAGAAAAGGAAAAATCCAGATGCCTTCTTGGGCAGTAGCATATTATACCTAAGGGTGGCCTAGAGAGGGTAGCAGATCATTAGAAAACCCAGTAGTAAGAACTGAAGGAATTGCTGCTTCTCTATTTCCATTATTGATATGCTTTATATCTTTTTTTAAAAAAATTATTTATTCATTTATTTTATTTTAATTTGACCAAAGAGAAAGAGAGAGAGAGAGAGAGAGAGAGAGAGAAAGCAAGCTGCCAGGGCTGGGACTTGAACTGCCATCAGCCATATGGGAGTCCTGTGCCCTTAACTACCACGTCACCTGCCAGCCCCAATATGCTTTATATCTTTACCATCAGGGAATCAGACACACAATCAATCAATCAATATATCTCTCTCTCTCTTAAGAAGTTTTTGCACTCACTGGAGAAAGACAGACACAGTGAGAGGGAGAGAAATCACTCCCCGGGGGGGGATGGCCACGCCACAATCCCTTCTCTTCCATTCTCCTCCCAGGATCTTGGGCATGCACGCACACACACACACCCACACACCCAGCCACTGGCTCTGGGACTCGAACCATGGTCAGCCATGTGGGAGTCCAGCTACATAACCACTACACCATCTGCTAGTCCTGACACACAATCTTTAATAACTTATTAATGGCACCTTCCATGTTAAACATGCTGTTATTAATATCAGAATACTTTAACAGCAATATTCTTCAAGAGACTTGTGTTATCCTACTATTTGTAAGAGTGAATATCTCTTCATAAAATAAGATTTGATTAGAAAACATAAATTAGAGACAAAGTAGAGATAATCAAGAAAATACACAAAATGACAAAACAACACTTCATTTATAACTGAACAGAGAGTCTGACTCTTTTCATTGGCAAACATGCATCTCCCACTTAGGTAGATTACTATTACCTGGGCAAATACACAACCTTGTCCTTCCACGTCTACTGTGTAGTGTCCATTCACTTTTGTTAGTTCTGAGCGCTGGACCAGCAAGCGGTTATTACTGTTCACCTGGAAAATCTCACTGGATTCTTTGCTGCGAATGGTGACAGTGTTTCGACCGTTAGAGTAGGTTAACTTCAAGTAGCGGGTTATGGCAAGAAGACAGACGGCAGTGTCCTGCATAGAACAAAATAAGCAATGAGTCACGCAGTGTTATGGTGTAATACCAGTCATTTCACTACAGCTTAAAATCAACCCATTGAAATATTCCTAACACAGGTCCTCAGAACCCTGAGGATCAATACCCTGAACAATGAGGAAATATATTTGTGTGTGTGAGTTGTTAATCTAAATGAATTCTGCCAACTACCTACTGTGTGCTGGATGCTGAAGGTTGGCATGCTGACGCCACACAGGAGGTCCAGGTGTGATTCCTTTTTCTTAGAAAATGCTGGGCCCCGTGGTGCATACCTGGGATCCCAGCTACTTGGGAAGCCGAGGCAGGAAGACAGTGATATAGCAAGGCTTTTTCTAAAACACCATACAATTTTTAAAATTTAAAATAATGAATTAGTTTTCTTCAACAAATTTAATCAGATTTTAGTTTTCTAAAAGATTTTATAAAATATAATCTCTGCTCTTGGAAATAGTGTCAAATATGTTCTAACAGTTAAGGCGTTACATAACTTGGTGACTTTATGGCTGCCTTAGCAGTTCTTATGTTCACTCTTCTTCAAAGAAGGAGGTTAGAATCAAGAAAAGATTTTTAGAGATTCACTATCGTAGGTTTGTGTGTGTGGTGGTTTTTTTTTTTTTTTTTTTTTTTTTGTGTTTTTTTTTTTTTTTTGTTTTTTTTTTTGCTATAAGGCATGTGCACTTGCCAGAGAGACAGAGTGAGAAATCACCCCTAGGAGGGATGACCATGCCACAGTCCCTTCTTCTCTTGGGATTTTGGGTACACACACACAAGAGCCTGGCATGAGTTTTAAGCCACCAGGTCCAGGATTCGAACCGTGGTCAACTATGTGGGAGTCCAGTGATGTAACTATTATGCCATCTGCAGGTCTCCATATGGTTTTATCTAGACACTAAAACTAGACAAGAAGGGAAATGACAATTTTTCTTGTGGAAATTAAACTACTTTTCCTTGCATTTTCAATTTATTTTTCCCCGTGAAGAAAAGACGTATAGCAGTATTTTTCATACCCATTTCTCCCATTTCACCCATTTCTCCTGTCACTCATCCCTCTCATTTAGTTTTCCCAAAGTGAGACCACAGACCTAGACGGAAGTGTTTGTTGTTGGTCTGTATGTAGTTTGACCATAATGTCATCAGCTATCTAACCTACCACTAACCCTCTGGTGCTTATGAAAAACATCTCTTCATACTTAGATTCTATTTTTACTGTGTAAATGAATACATAAATTTGGAATAAATTTCTTGAAAAGGGGCTTTATTTGATTCATTTGCATATAGAAACTTCTAGTACAGTGCTTGATATATAACAACTGGTCAATAAATAATTGCTGGCTAAATAAAATAGGATCTATTATTCATGCAATATCAAATATTCATCCTTTCAGAAGGTTTTGGGGATTCTCTTTGCCACCTAGCTCACTGTAGCTGGTACCTTCTGTGTTAAACAGGCTGTTACTAATATCAGGCCCACATCTGTCACCTGGGTGGAAGAGAAGCCTCCGTGGGAATTCATCTGCTGGGCGAGCCACTGTACAATCTGACTGGCATAGGTGAGGTCTCGGACTTTCCCGGAAACGACAGCCAGCAGCACATAGCAAGTCTTCTCTGTCTCAGCAGAGGGCGCCTGGGGCGTGAAGGGTGGGAATTCTTCTGTCCTGGGTTTCTTTTCTCTTTCCCAGTAGATTACATTATCTGAGAAAAGGGAAGTATAGTTACATAGTTCCTATAAAAGCACTGATTACTCCTATGACAGACGGAAATGCCATTCTTGGCTTTCCTTATGAGCTGAACTGTGTCACCCTAACATTTGTACTGAAATTCTAAGCCCTAGTAGTTCAGGATGGGACCATACTTGGAGACAGGACCTTTAAAGAGGTGATTATTAAGAGGAGGCTTTTAGAGTTGGCTGCAATCCAGTGTAACTGTTGTCCTTATAAGGAAACGTGGACACACAAAGGGAGGCCAGGGGTGTGCACTTGGTCGCCTACGCATGAAGAAAGCACACTTGCTAGCTCCTTGATCTTGGACTTCCAGTCTCAAGAGTTGTGAGATCACAAATTTTTGTTGTGTAAGTCACATAGACTGTGGTATTTTGTTATGACACCCTCAGAAAACTAATATATCAAAAACTGGGACCAGCAGTTGGCATAATGGCTCTGTCGCTACACTCCCATGTAGTCAACGGTGGTTCGAGTTCCAGGCCAGGTGGCTTAAATTCACACTGGGCGCATGTGCGTGTGTGTCCAAGATACCGTGAGGAGAATGGAGGAGAAGGGATTGCAGCGTGGCCATCCCCCCTGGGTGATGATTTCTCGCTTTCTGTCTGTCTCTGTCCATCTGGCGAGTGCAGCACCCTATATAAAACCTCTCCCCAAAAAACAAAAAACAAAAAACAAAAAAAAACCCACCCCCCCAAAAAAAACCCCAAACTAATACATTGGAAAACTAATATAGCCATAAATAGTAACTTCTAAAGTACAAAACAGCACATCATTAAGTTTCACAAGTCCTCATTATTGTCTATGGCACAGTCACTATGTTTAATTTCCTTTACTTCTCATTTGAGAAGAAGCCAGCAGAAAAGAGAAAGAGGAAAATATAAAATATAGGATTATATTTATCTCTTTTCTTTTTGAGAGGTTTTTGCTATAGGGCACGTGCACTTGCCAGAAAGACAGAGAAACAAAGAGACAGAAAATGAGAAATCAACCCCTGGGGGGGGTGGGGAATGGCCATGTTGCAATCCCTTCTCCTCCATTCTCCTCTTGGGATCTTGGGCATGCACACACATGTGCCCGGCATGAGTTTAAGCCACCAGGTCTGGGACTCGAACTGTGGTTGACTACATGGGAGTCCAGTGACATAGCCATTACACCAACTGTTGGTCCCAAAATATAGGATTATATTTAAAGAGAAAGTGCCATGAATGAACCCTGCAAGAGAGACAGACATATACTGATGAGTATACTATGAAACTAGGTATGAGTGTTTAATGTAGTTTCTATATGATTACTTAGTAAGTTTCATCACTATCTTTTTAAGATCATCATCTCCAATCACAAAAATGAATAACATGTGCTCACCACATGAGAGACACAGAGAGAAAGAGAGGGAACACGAGAAAGTCCGCCGCCAGGTCCAGGACTTGAATCATTGGCAGCCATGTGGGAGTCCAGCACCCCAAACATGAGGCCACCTGCTGGCCCCAACACTTACTTGTTTTTGTAGCTGATCGATCCAGAATCTGGAGTAAGGACTCCAGTTGTTCCTCTTTTCCAGCTAATGCAAAAGCATAAGCAGCCATTGCACGAATATAGCCGTTAGTGAGACCATTTTGCAATGCGTCCTCTAGGCAGTAGAGTCCATTTCGTAAAGCAGGAAACTAACCAGGAAGAAGATTAATATATTTAAAGTGATAACTGAATGTTTTGTAAGACTGCTGAATATTTAAACTAATCACAGTTTATAATGAATATGATATATCCTGGAGGTGTACTTTACATACTAACCTATCCATGTGCTATATTTTAAAATGATCATTATAAATTTGTAATGCTATTATGGATAAGTAAGAAATAAAATTTAAATAGTAAAATATGGCAGCTTTTCTATCTGGCCAGTCATATTTGAATTATATAAATGTCTTTTATATGGCAAAACATACAAATGTATGTTGAGACCAAAGGAGTTTTACTTGAAACCTAAAAGAAGAAGCTTACATTTCTGAAGATGATTTGCAAGATATACTAATGATCCTGAAAATTCCTGGCATCTTGGTTCAAGAATAGATTCTGGAATCAGAGAACCTGAACTATATATAGATTGAGAAGTAGCCAGGATAAATCACGCCCAAGTTGAAAATATTTACTCATTGATTGCTTAGAGAGGAACAGACCACAAGGTTATGTTTTTACTTAGAAGAGGGGTTCTTAACCTGAAATTTGGGGCCAAACCTCAAGAGATAGGTAAATCCTTGAAACTGAAGGAAAAGCTTGTATATGTGTCATTTGTGCGTGTTCTCCCTCGGGGAAAACCAGTGTGTTTGTCAAAGGTGTGCATGCATCAAAACGTTTAAACAGAATCAATGTAAAGGGTGGTAAAGAGTTAGTTGTCTTAATGGCTAATCCAGTTTGAGAACTTCAAACACTCTAAATCTGTAGTCTACTTAATGTGCACTCAGTTGACTGAAACGAGGTGATGGGGATTCATACAGCGACAGTGAGTCCAGCTTCCAGGAATGCTCCAACAGCATATGCAGTGAGTAAGATGTCTTCGTCTCCGCCCTACAAGCAAGGAGAATATGAGTCATCGAGGACAGGAGAGCACAAACGAACAGCTATTTGGAAGGGAAACCAGGAATGAAAGAAGTACTGGAATCGATCCCATTATTCAGAAAAACCTCCTGAACACACATCATTTTAAAATTAGATTTGAAAACTAATATAGAGAAGAAAATAAAACAGCCCTGCTTTCTGAGCAAGAATCCATTCAAGTCAGTGTAATAATCAGATTAAACCTAACACCATTAGTTTCAATTATACTTAATGACATATATAAACGGATTTATGTAACCTAGCATTAAGCATACATTCCAAGAAATTCATATGACTCTGTTCTACTCTATTTGTAGTTGGCAAAAAAGCAAATAAAGAATTTGTGAAGGAGTAGAATAGGATGTTGCTGCGAAGCTTCCTGAAAATCCCTGGAAAAGTGCCATAGATTACAACAGTCAGGTCTCACACTCGCCTACAGTGTAACATAAAAATACTCGTAAACCATGCGGTTTACAAACTGCACGTAAAAATCCCACGGGGAACTTGAACCTGGATAAACCGGCATTCACTCAAGCGATTCTGACTAAACAATTTAGGAATAAGACAGAGGAAATGTGTTTTAATAGATACCCTACACTTCAGTGTGAATACCATTAAGAATGGCACGTGGGAGCCACTGATCTGGTACAAACCTCTCATTTCATCTATTTAAGCAAAAATGAACCTCTCTTGTCCTCAGATAAGAACTATATCCAGGGACTAAGTTTTCAAAGTGTCAGTCGCTGCAGACGGTGGTCCCTGAAATATAAGGGGACCCATAGCACATTTAAATATTAACACCATTCTTCAGTATGTGTTTTTATTTTTTCCTTGCTTCTTTCTTCTTCCTAACTCAAAATATACACCCACACATATACACATACACACTTAATTGTAGAGAAAAAATAGGGTAAAATCAGACAAACTGAAGCAGTGTTCAGTAGTGAATTCAATTTCAAAAGAAAAAAGTGTAGAAGATGTTTTAAAAGAGAATATGAGAAAGTCTGACTGTTCTACATAGGAGCAAGAACTCTTCATCAGCATCCTTTCATTGTAAGGAATACATTTACAATTTAAAGGCACCTCCCACTTTCCCCAACAGCTGACCACCACCATCCCCCCAAAAAAACAACTATAAAGCAAAAAGTTATAAGAAAGAGGAAATTTACTGATCTAAAAAAGTTAGCATGAAGTAAGGGTCAGACGCCATAGAATGTAGTCCAGCCCCATCAAAAACACTGGCATGTGCAAATGGCAACATGCCTTCTACCCTGGAAAAGCTAGGGTCTTTTTATAGTAGTAAAAGGGTTACAATACATGTAGGTTGTTGGGGAAAGTGTTCCCACCAGACAAAGGAACAGAGAAGGGCCTTGTGGAGATAAAGAAGGGACAGCATTGAGGAAAGCCCACTAGCAGAAACTGTCTGAAGCAACTTACTGGCAGCGCTGATTCCAAGACCTGTAATTACCTTGAGAAAGAACGTCCTGTGACATCAGTCATGTCGTCAATAGAGAGTAGCCAGTAAGCAGGGTAATCAGCCACCCCGTCTTCCTCATAGTTCCTTCACCTTTACTAGTTTCAATTTTGTATAGCAATCTCTTTTCTAGACACACTTTACCTTCACACTCCCAATGACATAAGGACAAAGCGATTTGAAAACATTTTGTATTGAAATTAAATACCAAAAGGAATTGACGTTTGCCCATATTTTGAAGCGGATTAGATTTACATGCCGCAGTCCAAGAACAGGAGTGGTGATCATAAAGAAGGAGACCATAGAAAAGCCAGGATATCTTAGGCGCAGCAGGCAGGCCATGGGATTTTGAATATCCAGGAGGAAACAGAATGGTAAGGGAATAGAGGGCATGGAATGGGGTGGGGGCAGATGCCACCTGCGAAGAAAGGAAGTCAGAGGCTGGGAGAACGCCTAGCGCTTACCTAAGTATGGGCGGGAGAAGGAGGGGGGTAGATGACACCAAGGACGCACTTTACCTCACGTGCATTTCGGCCCAAGGCAAGCTTGACATTTGTGCTTCTCCTTGAGAGGACATTGGAGGAACTTACTTTTATGAAGCAATTAAATTACTAGACACTCTCCCCAGAACTTTCATGCTATCCATGGATGGGAATGAATTTACATTTCTCATAAACTCAAGACTGCCCTCCTTAATATACATGTCTGGCTCCTAAATTAGGGTTGTTTCTTCTCTAGACTCCCTTTCTGTTCCCCTTCACTCTGACTTCCAGTTTATTTACTGAAGAGGACTAAAGTCTGAGTGAAGCAAGCAGATTTATGATTTACATCTCGGTTAGGGTTAAGCATGGGGACCAGCAGATGGCATGGCAGGGTAAGCATGCTCATGGCAGGACCGATGCTGTTGACCAGTATATTAGGTCGTTGGGAAAATCATGGCGTATTGTCTATATTTTTCTATGCAAAACTGCGTCATGACTTTCCAGACAACCCAATAGCACAGCCTGTGACAATGCAGACCCAGAGGCCTAATATTCACAAGGAAAATTGTCTTGTTTCAGATGAAGTAGGTAGGAAGGCAGGCAATGGACAGAGGAGAGAGTTCTGTTAGTCTCTCACCTCCCAGGCATTGTTGAAAAGCTTGCCATCACTCCCAAAACAGCCATTTACTTTCTGTTGGCTGGAAAGCCAGGTTAAGGTCTGTTTCTGCACGTCTTCATCGACGAATACGTATTTCTTCATCGCCTCCAGTGTCTTAAAAGTGAAGACACTGAGCCTGCAATGCAAATCACCAGAGCCCAAGTCAGATAAAAACGAAGCGATGATGTCAGCTACTCAACAACAGATCACCTTTGTTCCCTTTGGGTAGTGAATGCATTCAATTTGTCTACTGTTGACTGAAACCAGTCTTTATTGACAGGGACTCTTTCTATTAGGTCAGTAAAATATGAGCAGCAACATGTGAAAATGAGAGTAGGTACGTTTTAGCATGTTTCCACCCCAAAGTCTCCCTAGATAGTCCATTAGATTCCTCACACATAGAGATAGAACTGATGTAATTAGATATTTGGTGCCTCCCAGTTTCACTTTCCTGAAGCTATACAACACTCTAAGAAGTATAAGTAAGACGCCATCTTCCATGGAGCTAATTAAGCAGCTATGCAAGTATAGAGGGCTGTTAATGAAATGATCAGAGTGCTAAGCAAATTGCTATGAGGCTGTAGGAACAGTGCATTAGAATTAGAAAAATCAGAACTAGCCCTGTAGCTCAGCAGTTAAGGGAACAGTATTCCACATAACAGACTGATTTGAATCCCAGTCCCAGTGGCTTGGAAAACATGCTGGGTACATGTACATACATGCTCAAAATCCTAAAGGGAAGAAGAAATGGAAGAAAAAGATTGTGGCATGACCCTGTCCCATCGGGGGGTGTTTTCTCTTTCTAGTGAGAACACAGATCCTTTAGTAGGAAAAAATATATATATATATATATATAAACCTCATAGTTTTATCTGATTCTTCTCTGTAAATCAGAAACCTACTTTACTTTCAGAACTCTACTGAATTCTTTCACAATTCATTACAAGCCTCCCCTCAGGTAATTTCTGTATTAGTTAAAATAATATAATATTTTTATCTCTCACCATATGCTTCCTTTTTGGTTCCTCTGCCCAAACACACTATATGAACCATCATAGTTTTTGAAGGACAACTGCTTTTGATAACCTAAAATACAACATTGCAGTTAGTGTTTTTCGTTTGTTTGGTTTTTGTTTTGACAAAGTTAGAAGAAAAAGAAAGGTGTGGTCCAAGTCCTGGGTTTTGGTATTAGACAGAAAATTACTAAGTGAATTACAAAAAAAAAATAAAGTGACTAATTCAATTTTAATTTCTAAAACTCAGTTTCTCTATTCATAAGGGAAAAAAATAACTCTTACATTTTAAGGTTTTGGTAATGAGATAATACATATATTAGGTTGTCAGGAAAGCCATGACATATTTTTCTATGCCAAAATGACTTTCCTGATAAACCAATAATATAATAAGCACAATTCAATTGGCTCATCATTGAACTTACTAATTACTTACTATTTCCCCCTTAAGTTTATCTTGCCTCATAAAGAAAAGAAAACACAAGGACATTAGACCCCTAAACTTTTCTTTAAGATCACATTATCCATGGTTTCTGTGCTCTCTTTCTACACACATATCCGATCACTTCACCGTAATTGAAAACAACAGAGTGAACAAATACAGAAGGTGATAAACGAACCATTTATAGCTATTAACAAGGACAACACAGCAACCAAGGTAGCTTGGCAAAATATTAGTCATTAAAAAATAACTGAATTCATAATTTGAAACATGATAGTTCTAAACCTAAAGCTATGTGGCCACACAGATTTTGAAGTCAAAAAGAAAATGTTGCTAGGATTCAGAGTCCCTCAGTTCAGTTCCAACTTACACCCCACCCAACTCCACTTTTTGAATTCTGGTATGAGTAACAGCTAAGTTCAATGGCTATGGGAAGAAATTACTTGAATCTTCTCACCATTAGACAAGAAAAAGAAAGCCTTAGATTTAACTTCTTCTGTCAACTGTTCAGTGGACTTCAGATAATCGAGGACATAGGTATCAGAGGCTAAGAGGGCAATGTTCTGTTCTCCACATCCGTACGGCATCTGCAGAAGGTCCTCTAGATTCTGCCTTGCTAGTCCAAGAATATCTCCTAAAACAGGAAAAGCAGAAAGACATTTTGTTATTGTTGCCACCTCAGCCCTCATAACCACAGATGAAAGGACATAGAAGTAAGAACATTTAACATTGAATCCAAAAGGTAGAAATGGAGAACGTTTCTAGAGATAATTTTTTAGAGAGGATAGTCATGAAAGAGAATTTAAAGGGGTTTCTGGTATGAAAAAATACTTCTGATAATCTCATTACCAGACCGAGGGGACATTAAGAAAGTAAGTTTGTTTTTGTACTTGCTAGTTTGTTTCTTGAGAAACTGACCCTATTATAAACTGTAATCCATCCTACTCAAAAAGTGTCAGTAATTATAGACGAAGAAATTTATAACAGATTTTTTTCTTTTACTGAAGGAATTTCCATCATTTTTTCTTTTAGTGGTTTTTGCCTTAGGGCTTGTGTGCTCACCAGAGAGAGAGAGAGAAACAGTGAGAGTGGAAATGAGAAATCATTCCTCAAAGGGGATGGCCATGCTACAATCCTTTCTACTCCTTTCTGCTCCCAGTAACTTGAAAACACACACACCCTGCATGATTTTCAAGCCGCTGGGTTCAGGTCTTGAATTACAGTCGGCATTGTGGAATTCCAGTGATGCAACTACTACACCATCTGCTGGTCCCTGCTGGTCCTCAATTTCCAGCATTTTTAACAGGCAAAATTTATTCTGACTCCAAGAGGCAAATTTCATATTTCATATTAATTGGTAATGATAGAACCTTTTTATCCCCTGAATGCTGGTTCTCATATACCAGAACTAATATTTCCCGGGGACATAGGTTTAAACATGGTACTGTAATCTCTCTCGGTCCCATGGAAACAAACATAGAGGTTGATCTAAATGATAATTTCCTCCAACGAATAGCATAATAAATCACTCCACCTGATATTTTAATATTTTTTCTTTTGGACTACCTCAACCAAGATTTTCAAATCATCATGGAACATAAAATTTAACCAACTTACCCAGAATAGTGAAAAAGGCTCTGGCTGATCCTTCTACCATATTACTAGGTACGTCCAAAACTACCTCCTTAGAGGCTCTCGTACCTGAAGAGAAAATTTGATTAAAAAAAAAAAATGTAGGTATAACTTCCTTTTTCAAACAATAGCAGCAAACGTGGGATATTAGGAAACACATTTAATTATTTATTTTACTTTTATAGCGTGCTTGTTAAAGGAGACAAAATTTGGTCTAGTTTAGAATAGCAACACATTTAGAAAATAGTATATAAATCTGTGTGCTAGTTGTTGGTCACCATTCTCCATTTAGTTAGTGCCTCAACTATTCATGTATGCAAAATCATATTACATTATGTGCTGTTTGGGCATACTCTTGACTGTCCATTGTCCACCATTGTGTGATAATTGTATGATGAGAAGCCAGGAAAGTACAAAATGAAAAAAAAAAAAAAAAGGTTGAGACAGGCCAATAGCAAAAGCGAACTAAACAAAGATCTTGTAAACATAGCATACTTTTTGTTTGCTAAAATTCTATGATGAAGATAAAGCAAGAAGTAAAACAATCTTCCATGAGATATTTTTAAAAAAATCACATGGAAGTAGAGTAACGTGGAAGGACAGAAAAAAATATGGACTCACTGATAAACTTTCTCTAGAACTAATTTGACTGGCTAGAAATTCTCTTACCTTTTGTACAGATAAGAAAACTCTGGGTTACTTCTTTTGTAATACCTTCAGGCTGTCAAAAGTAAACAAAAACAAGCACAAAAATGAATCTGGGTCATCTTTCCATGAAGGAAAGCTAATCAAGCATAAACTCACATAAATGTGGATGGTGCGTACTTGTTTCTGTGAGATTCATTCTCTGATCCTATCAGAAGTCGCTGTGATGAACAGTGACATTACCAGCACCCATTTTAGGCTCTGTGTTTCCATAGGCTTGACAAGGATAACCTCAGTGCCATCTGGGACACTGTCAACTCCGCTCATCCTATTTTGGCATCTCCAGTATACGAAAAATGCCATTTTAATAGAATAGGATGTGCCAAGAAGCAAGGCAAGAATTGTAATCCATCTTCTGACCACGCTTGTTCCTCTTAACAAGTGTTGATTCTTACTAAAGATGACAAGAATTTCACAGCTTGGGTAGGAAAAGTAGATTTGTCTCTTTGATTTGAAAATCAGTTTTAAAAAGAGAGGGAAGAGGAATAGATGTACTTCCCATAATGTTTCTCAGGAAACATTATGAGTCATGAGCAAACAAAAATAATGATCGATTCAATTTCAAGCGTTAAGCTTTATTATTCTGGATGAGGTTACTAATTAAAGAAAGGATGCATGTGGTGCACTTTTTTCCTTTAAGTTTTGTGATAGAGCTTGTGCACTCACGAGAGAGAGAGAGAGAGAGAGAGAGAGAGAAAGTGAGAAATCACCTGGGTGGGGGGAGGCCACGCCCAAATCCCTTCTCCAATCTCCTCTCAGCATTTTGGGCACACACGCACATGCGCATAACGTGAAGCAGCGAGATCCCTGACTCAAACTACAGAGTCAGTAATGTGGGATTCAGAGCCTTAACTTCCAGGCCACCAGCTGGCTCCAGGTGCTGTTTTCATTCATCCAAAATAGCATGTCTTTGTTAAAAGTAGTTGTGGTCAATTAAGGAAAATGTCTTAATAGTTAACCTCATGGAATCTGTCTATTTCTTATCAGGAAGAGCCTGATGGTTTGTATGTACATTACCTCTGCCAATAAACTCTTGACCACGGTATCTTTCCAGTTTAGATTTTGCTGCTCAGTTGCTTTATTTGGACAAGCACTGCTTTGTCTGGATTCAGCAACTACAGTGATATTCACTTTACCTGGAAAACATTCCCCAAAATAAGTTAAATTGACACCTGGCTCCTTCTGTAACAGGATATAATTAGAGTCTGTGAATCATGTCTTGAATTGGCTGGACCAAATTGTATCAACATTTTCACGTTTAGACCAAGCAAACTTGCTGCTGCTTCTGTCCGGAGATAACATGATATGTTCTGTTTTACCTCTTTTAAGATTCTCAATATTAAACAAGTAACTTACTTACTTATTTAGTACTTGAGAAACTTTAGGGAAAATAACATTATGCAAAGCCATCTGAGCCAATTCCTTGATATCATCTATGATGGTTTCCTATAACAGTACACAGAATGAGAGGATGGAATGAAAAATAGTAAAATGCAATGTAGTGGAAAGGGCTCTGGACTGAAATCAAGTCCTAGCAAGAAATCCATTCTTCTTAACTTTCCATGAGATCACAGTATGTTTTGAGTCGTCAGAGAAGTCATGATGCATTTTTGCATAGAAGAAAACGCAAAAATATGTCATACTTTTCCAACAACACAGTAATTAAAATTGATTTCCAATGTCCTTATTTGTAAAAATTAAGGGATCAAAACGACAATTCTTTAGGCTTAATATTACTGATGTGACCATATATCACCATGCATAATCAATGTACTCTTGTTCTTTTTTTCTTTATTGATGTGTTTTGTTTCATTTGTTTGGAAAAGTCTTTGATGTTTGGCTCATAGAACTGTGTCCTCACTTTACGTTATCAAGTCAAACAAATGCATATGATATTCTACCTCGATTGCCGGGGTAAGATATTTGATGACATTGATAATGTAAAAATTGAGAAACTAAAATCTAATAGAAAAAATATTGGGTTGTCAGAAAAGTTATGATCCTTAACTTCCAGGCCACCAGCTGGCTCCAGGTGCTGTTTTCATTCATCCAAAATAGCATGTCTTTGTTAAAAGTAGTTGTGGTCAATTAAGGAAAATGTCTTAATAGTTAACCTCATGGAATCTGTCTATTTCTTATCAGGAAGAGCCTGATGGTTTGTATGTACATTACCTCTGCCAATAAACTCTTGACCACGGTATCTTTCCAGTTTAGATTTTGCTGCTCAGTTGCTTTATTTGGACAAGCACTGCTTTGTCTGGATTCAGCAACTACAGTGATATTCACTTTACCTGGAAAACATTCCCCAAAATAAGTTAAATTGACACCTGGCTCCTTCTGTAACAGGATATAATTAGAGTCTGTGAATCATGTCTTGAATTGGCTGGACCAAATTGTATCAACATTTTCACGTTTAGACCAAGCAAACTTGCTGCTGCTTCTGTCCGGAGATAACATGATATGTTCTGTTTTACCTCTTTTAAGATTCTCAATATTAAACAAGTAACTTACTTACTTATTTAGTACTTGAGAAACTTTAGGGAAAATAACATTATGCAAAGCCATCTGAGCCAATTCCTTGATATCATCTATGATGGTTTCCTATAACAGTACACAGAATGAGAGGATGGAATGAAAAATAGTAAAATGCAATGTAGTGGAAAGGGCTCTGGACTGAAATCAAGTCCTAGCAAGAAATCCATTCTTCTTAACTTTCCATGAGATCACAGTATGTTTTGAGTCGTCAGAGAAGTCATGATGCATTTTTGCATAGAAGAAAACGCAAAAATATGTCATACTTTTCCAACAACACAGTAATTAAAATTGATTTCCAATGTCCTTATTTGTAAAAATTAAGGGATCAAAACGACAATTCTTTAGGCTTAATATTACTGATGTGACCATATATCACCATGCATAATCAATGTACTCTTGTTCTTTTTTTCTTTATTGATGTGTTTTGTTTCATTTGTTTGGAAAAGTCTTTGATGTTTGGCTCATAGAACTGTGTCCTCACTTTACGTTATCAAGTCAAACAAATGCATATGATATTCTACCTCGATTGCCGGGGTAAGATATTTGATGACATTGATAATGTAAAAATTGAGAAACTAAAATCTAATAGAAAAAATATTGGGTTGTCAGAAAAGTTATGATGCATTTTTGCATAGAAAATCAAAGAAAAATACATTTTGACTTTTCAGACTACCCAGTCAATAGTCTGAAGAGACCAAACGCCAGAGGTCAACTAAAATGATTTCATAAATATACTCTTTGGGGAACCAGCAGTTAGCATAATGGCTATGTTGCTGGACTCCTACGTAGTCGACCGTGGTTCACATCCCGGACCCGGTGGCTTAAAACTCACGCTGGGCGCGTGTGCGTGTGTGCCCAAGATCCTGAGAGGAGAATGGAGGAGAAGAGATTGCGGTGTGACCATCCCCCCTGGGGGGTAATTTCTCGCTTTCTGTCTCTATGTCTCTGTCTGTCTGGTGAGCGCATGTGCCCTATGGCAAAAACCTCTCCAAAATAAATAAATAAATAAATATACTGTTTACTGCGAAAGCAATACAAAGAATACGTGACAAGCAATGAAGGACGTTTTAATGAACCAATTTTAAAAATTAGGGCTAGTGAATACCATACACAATATATTCAGCATTCCTTGTTTACTAGACTTTTTAACTTAGGCCTTCTCCTATATTGGAATAGGAAACTTACAAATGAATTTCTCACTATTGAAGATAATATATGCATGGAGACAATACCCTTTTCAGCATTTGGTCTCCATCTAAGTGTCCCATGCTTCTAGCGTAAAATGACATATTGGGTAAACTTACAGATCCTAGCATAGGATCTAACCATAGTTGACCATCGTGACTGAGGAGCAAGTAGGTGAGGAGGAAGTAAGATGCAAAAGAAATTAAGGCAAAAGTGGAAGCGTGAATGAAAATATGCCCTTCGTTTAGGATATAATGCATGCCCTAGAAAGGTCTTGCAAGTGAACATTTATGTTGTATTTTAACCACACTTTGCTGTTACACGAATAGATGGTGTGTGCTATTGACATAGGATCAACAATCAGAAATTAGATGATAAAAACAGAATTTCTACTGATAAGAAAAAGATCAGTTAAAGTGTGGAGGAGAAAAATCAAGTCTTTATAAAGAATGTGAGGAAAATCTATAGAGGCAGTACATGAGTAGGCCAGTTTTCTGTGAGAACCCAGCATAGACAGAGCTCCTCACCCAGCTTCTTTGGTGTAACTGTCCAGATGTACGTTTTCTTCTCTCCTGGTTGCATAATCTCACTGTTGTTGCCTTTCAAGATGTTGAAATTCGCTTCATAATTCCGAGATGCTTTCAATTGAACAGAAATCTAAAAACATAAATACATACATCAAGGAAATGAGGACAGCCCTGTGTTTTGCTGTTACTATTACACCTCTAATCTTAAGAAAATTCTGCTTCCTATATTTTGTTTTAAATTACTAAAATTAAAAGATACCAAATGACTCCTCTCTCAAGAAGATAAGTATGGGGACCAGCAGTTAGCGTAATGGCTATGTCGCTGGACTCCCATGTAGTCGACCGCAGTTCGAGTCCAAGACCCAGTGGCTTAAACTCACTTCCGGAGTGTGTGCGTGCCCCAAGAGGAGAATGGAGGAGAAGGGATTGCGGCGTGGCCATTCCCCCCGGGGAGTGATTTCTTGCTTTCTGTCTCTCTTTCTCTCTTTCTGGTGAGCACACGTGCCCTATAGCAAAAACCTCTCCAAAAAAAGAAAAAAAAAAAAAGATAAGTATGGAAGAACACACATTATCACGGAATGCCATTTTTGAAGCAATGCTTAAATAGTTGCTGTGAAATATTAATACATGATTATTTTTGTTTGAGGAATATGGGAACAAATCTTGTCACTGTGTAATATCATTTTACATGTGAGACTGAAGAAAATATGGCAATATTCAGGGAAAATATGGCAATATTCAGGGAAAATATTTAAGAATATTGGCTTTGTTAGATTTTTTTTCCCCATAGATCAGAAATGAAAGAACTTACCTCTACACATGTACTCAGGTAGCTGAAGACACTGACAATCAAATCAAATCGTTCATTTCGAACAACTGAAAAAGGTGAGGAAATTTCAACAAAGAAAGGCTGGGAGACTTCCAGACTGACTGTTGATGAGATGCCAAATCCAGCCTCACCGTTCACACAGAAGCCATTTGCGTCCCACTGGGTTATAGTGTCAGGGATGTGGAAGGAAAGATTTGCTGAACCTGAGGAACTACAAGGAGAAGTGGCTGGTAAAATGCATCTAACAAAGAAGCTAAATGTAATCCAGTCATTAGAAAGTATTAACTGAATGCTAAAATGAATAACAATGTTTAGGACATTAGATAAAAATTTTGAGAGTTGGAGTTCTATAAAATAACCTCAGAAAGGTCACATTTCTTTAAAAACTACTTTTTTTTTAATTGAGGAAATTTATATTGATGGGCATAAAATCAACAGAAGAGAAGCACTTGGCGAAGGGAAAACAATACTAGAGAAAAAAATGATATCGGTTGTGTGATCAGTACAAATAAACGAAGCATATTATGTACCACATATTTCATAAATATAACACTACTTATTTTGTATACCAAGAAATAAAAGTGAACAAAGAAAAAGAAGGCCCAGCCATGGTGTCACAGGTGGTAGGGCACTGTTTTGTGACACTGGGACCATACAGGAGGCCCCAGATTTGGATCCCAGGTCAACCTGAACCCACCAGAAACACCTACAGGCATGACATAATCTTGGTTGACTGGAGGGCTGAGACCTATTTGGGATTATTCTCTCTCTCATTCTCTCTCTTGATAAATAAATAAATATGCAATAGAAATATAGACACATAGGAGACAAAACTGTTAAAAACAACAACAACTCACTCAACACTAGTAAGAGTCCATATCCACGTCTCTGGAAAGTTTGTTCTTACTGTTTCTATCACAGCTCTTTCTACAGGGTTAACATTCTTCTCCATGGCAATACCATCTAAAAAAAAGATAAAACACTTTCTGTAAAGAGAGTAAAAGTATGTGTTTTGATGGTGCATGTCTATAAGTCAAGTCGTTCACTACACCTGCTTAGGGTGCTTAGTGTGATGCAGTGATTTGCTCCTGGAGTACATTGACGATAAATGCAAATCTCAACCTAGGCATTAGCATTGTATGCTCAAATATCTTCCATTATTAAAAGCAATAAAATATGGAGAAAATATATAAATAATCAGCCTACATTGTTCCTCCATAGCCAAATTTGGAGAAAGTGTCATTAAATTAAATCCCTCATCAGCCATTCTGGTGCCTGCCAGTTCCACTAACATTACTTTTGATAAAGTTTCTAATGGCACAAATATTGAAGATTCTTGAGAATGTATTCTTTGATTTGTCTGGCTTCCAGGTTGCATTTTACACTTAGTTACTAAGTCCTTCTCAAAATAGTTACTATTATTAACTTCCACAACACCACAGCCTTCTAGTTCTCTTACCACTTTTGCCATATTTCTCAGTTTCCTCTGTCTTTTTATCGTCGCCCAAGCCACTAGAGTCTTTCAACTGAATTACTAACATTTGAAACACTTCCTACCATCTTCATCAGCCCAAATCCCAGCAAAAACCTATTGCAAAAACCTCTAAAAAAACAAAAACAAACAAACAAAAAAACAAAACAAAAAACCTCCCTCTTGAACTACAAGTTTCAGGAAAGCAGGAAATAAGTCAATGTTTTAACAACATGCAACTCAGTTCTTGGCCTCAGCAAGTGTTGAATTAATTTACTAAATGAATGACTGAAGAGAGAAATTCAAATGAATGACTTTTGTTTTCAAAATATTTTACCCAGAGATACAACAAAGTTTCGGTGTTTCTGATAAAGCTCATTAAGTGTGGTTTTACTTCACGGTAGGAACTAGGAAACTTCAACCTCTTGACCAGGACTTCAGTGTGGTGTCAACTTTGGGAGTTTATTGGACCTCTTGAATATTTATTGAGTCTATCCTTACATAAAGTTGTCAAGTCCCTCATTTTTCTCAAGTGGAATTTCTTTTCTGTGTTTTGGAGAGGTTTTTTGTTATAGGGCACATGTGCTCGCCAGACAGATGGAGAGAGACAGAGAGACAGAAAGCGAGAAATCACTCCCCAGGGGGGATGGCCACACCACAATCCCTTCTCCTCCATTCTCCTCTCGGGATCTTGGGCATGCAGGCACACACTCCCGGCATGAGTTTAAGCCACCGGGTCTGGGACTCGAACCGTGGTCAACTACGTGGGAGTCCAGCGACATAGCCATTACGCTAATTGCTGGTCCCATCAAGTGGAATTTCTGATACCCATCTCCAGGATCAGCCTCCCTTCAGTGACTACTAATTTCAATGCAAGGCCAGAGAAATTTAAGGAATGTTATTCAAATATTCTCAGATGTATCTGGAATACCGCTTTGATTTTGGTTCTGTTATGAATACCTTGTTTCATTTGTATCCTTGTTCACATTTCTAAATCAGAAATCTGCCTACCTACATTATTCAGCTAAGAGTAGGCCCAGTTTGGGGCTTAGAGTTTTCTCAGTAGGAAATGGACTGATATTTGAACACATTTCTCTGATGCTAACTATCTGGGCATCAAAATGCCTTCTGTTTTGGGCTCTGTACATTATGGTTTAAATTGAGTAAGAGTATAGGGTCTATAAAGACACCACACTCTCTTGTATCACATTCACAATGACTGTCCTCCCATAGTACCATATACCTTGGGCAGGAGGTGTCTATAAACATTCATGAACAATGTGTATTATTAAAAAACTGTATTAATTTCAAATTTTTTGCACTAAAACTCTCCTTTTAATTCATTTGTTCCTACAAATTTTGTGATAAGTCTTCATGTATTTTTTGTTCTAGTGTATTTCTGACCATGTGTTCTACTAGTAGATGAAACTCCTCTTATAGCTAAAGTTAATTCTTCCTTAAATCCAAAGGCACTTCCAGACTGTCTTATTCTGCTTTCTCAATTGTAGGATATTTGGCTGCAGCCAAAAACTGGTATGATTCACATATAAAATCCTAATTGTGTGTAGTTTAGTTCCACAAATCTTTTTGGCCATTTCCTCAACCCAGAATCCTAGATCACCCACCTGCAATTCCAGACGGGGCATACTGCATCAGTGCATATCCTCCTGTGTCTAGCATCCGTGGCCTAGCGAATGGGTGTCTTCTCTCCTCTGAACATACTTCTGGTTTCCGGTAATTGAGATTAGTATAGACTTTCAGACCCATATTCTTAAGGAAAAATAAAGGTTGTTTATTCATTTTGTGGAAAAAAATTTTTGAAGTTACTGATATTATCATAATAAGTAGATCATAAATATAGATTTTTCTGATCTAGCAAAAGTCTGAGATACTCTGATAAATCCCATTTATTTGACTTACGGAAAATTACTAATTTAGAGAAAAAAATGGTAATGACTCTAATTATCTTCTTATCTGGCACTTATTGTCTGCCAGATAAGAAGATAATTTATCTGCTAGCCTTCTGCTTAGTATTTTACATTATTCTCTATTTCATTCTAAGGCAAAAAAAAAAATACTTATAAGATTGCTTTTAACCTTACCCTAGTCCCTAGTTAACATCACACACACACACACACACACACATACACACACACACACACACAGTGCGCACTCAGTAAATTGAAGAACTAGGACTTGAACTAAATTCTGTCTGATTTAATACTCTTTTCCTTTACCTCTATGATTGAAGTTATAAAGACCCTTAAATGGAGGCCTCAGCTTATCCAATCGGTAGTTTAGGTAGGTATATTACAGAATAGGGAATATATTTAGCCTCTTGATTTGACTATTTCAAACATCATCGGATTTATTGCAATATGTCGTAAGCTGTCTCATCACTTCTAACATGAGGCTTTATCATTTCAGCCACATTATTTTCAACAGAGAAGAGAAAAATCAACAAAAGTTCATCTCTTTTTCTGTAAGACAATTTCTGAGTACCTCTATTAGCAGATTATAAACAGCAATCTCAAAGTATAGGAAGAAAATGATATACTTGATAAATCATAAATATGGATTATGAATAGTAAATTAAATACTAAAATTAAAATTGAAATTAAGCATTTCATGAAGTGTTTGTGGTCTTACCCTGAGAATATCATAGGTGTCTCTGTCGCCAAGGTTGCTTACAGGTATGTAGTACAAGCCATTGTAGAACATATCTTTTTGAGGAATGCAAGGGTTTGCCTTGCCGTCATCAAGGTCGAGACCACGGTAGAAATAACCATATAAGTCCACATTTGGAAGCAGGTTGTACACCTATGAGAAGAATCACATGTGCTCCTAAGGATTTTAAGTACCCATTTTACAGTCACAAAATTGGCAAATTTGTGTCATGACCATTTATTCTTATTATTATAAGATCATGGTCATAATATTTCACCCAACCTTTTTGAGTCCACACACATGATACAGTCTCAAAAACTGATTATATGTTTGGGTATAAAAACTACAACATATGGCTTCATAAAGTAGAAATATTCCTGATCATGAGGCAATATAACTTGAATTTAAAAAGACAACTTCAACATAAAAGGCCTTTCTGCTTATGCATAATGAAATATTCTAATATGTAAATTTTCAGTAAAAGGGTAAAGACAAACTGAAACTATAAAATTTATAAAAAATAAAAATGGTATAATGGCCATATAACAGAATCTATGATGTACTTTATTTTTTTGCTATAAGGTCCATGCCCTTATCAGAGAGAGATGGAGACAGAGAGAGAAAATGAGAAATCACCCCCACCTCCCCAAGGGGCATGGCCAATCTGCAATCCCTTCTCCATTCTCCTCTCAGGATTTTGGGTACACTCACACATGAATCTGGTGTGATTTTCTGGGTTTGGGACTCAAAAAGGAGAGTTGGCCTGTGAGATCCAGCCTCCCTAACCTTCATACTATCAGCTGGCCTATCTACTGCATACTTTACAAGTAGAGATCAGAAAAATACACCTAAGCTAATAAAATAAACAAATTAAAAACTGTAAATTTCTTTAAAAAAAAAAAGCTAACAACAATAACAAAATAAAGCACTAGTAAGAAAATAATAAGTCAGTGTGGCAGTGTACCAAAAACACCTACATATTACATCAAATTAATGAATTAAATTTCTTAGGACATCTCACCATTCAGATGCAGCTCTTAAGTTAATATATAAATTCTGTACCATCACAACAAAAAATATTAGCAAGCTTTCTCCTGGAGTAAAACAAGTTGAAAATAAAGCTGATGTATGTCAAATAAAACATGAAGGAATAGCTAGGGAAACTGAAATTGAAGAGCTGTGGGAAGCCAGGGAGGGTGAAGAAATTGACTCCTACCAAAAATTAATACATACTACAACACTTCTATAATTAAAATAGTGTGGTACAGACACATGAAAAGACAAGTCAATGACATAGAATATACAGTTCAAAAATAAACATAACCCAAAATAGAAATACAACTTATGAGGAAAGTAGTATCTCGAATCATCACAGCAGAGATGGTATCATGTGATACCTATGAAACACAGTAAGAAAACAGGTAAATAAAAATAAATGCTATTCCATATTCTAAAGAACTAAGCATCCCTAAACAAATTAATTGTTTTCAAGGCTCATACAAGAAAGTAGAAAAATCATTGCTTTAAGGCTCGTACAAATATGGGCTGTAATGTCTTATGCCAGAACATTGGTAAATACTAGCAACATGGTTTGGGCATGTCAAAAAGACATAGGGACAAACTTGAATATGCTCCTAACTGAGCCAACTTGGGACAATTTAAGCACAGATAGAGTTGAGAATAGTAATTATAAACCACTGAGTTGAGAATAGTAATTATAAACCATGTGTATAATTAAAGATGTAGAGGTGGAACTGGAATATGTCTCAACTCTCATAGCAATATTGGTTTATACAAGACCTATCACTGGACACTGAGTCTTAGCAGCTACATTGATGATATGTGGGCTAAATACATAGTCTTCATAAGTACAAATTGCTTATTAGTTCAAGGGGAAAAATGATCACTGGAGATATAAGAAAACATCTCTATTGGAGTGATAAAATAAAAATTACCATCACCAGTGATGGGCAGATAGGTCTTGTGTACCTTGGAAGTGAGACCCCCCCCTGAAAAACATACAGCATCACTTATGTGGTATTCTGGCCAGGGATGCACAACCACCCCATAATCATGGGAAACATCAGACGAACCTAAAATTATCAACATTCCATTAAAAACTCAAAGTTTGCTGTTCTATCACAGTAACCCAGCCAGTAGGGCACTGCTGTGTGAGGCTGGGACCACATGGGCAATCCAGATGGATCCTGGACCAATCTGAACAGGTGAAGTGGGTGCAGTTGCAGTCTTAGCTAGTTGGGAAGCTAGGGTAGAGGCTAGCTACATGACTCTCTCTCTCTCTTTTTCATGCTCTCTTATCAAAACAAAACAAAACACTAAAAAACCTACTTGCATTCTTCAAAAATGTCAGTTTTATAGAGGATTTAAAAAAGACTCTGATTCAGATAAAAGAAAACTAAAGATACATGACTACTAAATGTAGTATGCATGCTGTCCTGAATCATGTACTATAGGTGTGGGAGGCTGCGCACCAGCAAATATCGCCGGTTTCTCAAAGAGCAAACAATTACACAATGTCAAAGGCCATGATTGACTCCCCTTCAAAAACTTCACCTTCGGGATCGAGCCGGCCAACAGTTCCGGACACCAGGCGGACTGAGGCTGCAGGCCCGACCAACCTGGTACTGTCATCCATTGTCTTATCCCTTTCCACTAGCCTTTGGACTGTTTGAATTTTGGTGAGTTGAGTAGCGCGCGGCGCGCA
>NW_006203596.1:0-19415 GCF_000334495.1 Tupaia belangeri chinensis | reverse complement strand
AAAAATAATTAGAATAATAAAAATAATGATTGGGGAAAACAGAAAAGATATGGAATGTTGAAGTGGGGAGATTAATGTCTCTGTACTGACGGACATGCATGGCATTCCCTTTTGAAAAAACAATGTAATACACTGTAAAGTTATATGTAATCCAATGTAATATAAAGAAGATTATGATAATAATAAAAATTTAAAAAAAAAAAAAAAACTTCACCTTCAAAACCATGCTCTGATGGGCCACTTCCCATAGCAAATCAGTGAGCTTAGAATCCCTCAGATTTGCATATCTGGCACCTCATGATTGGTCCACAAAAGCAACCAATCATAACCCACCTTTTACAATCCTTCATTCAACCAATCACTGCCCACCAACATGTATATAACCACAATCCCTGGCCCACAGTCTCCAGACGACCCGGATGACCCTGACTGCACTCTAAGGTAGAGACTGAAAGACTGGAGGACATAAAAGCATTGAAAATTGTTATGGACACTAGAGACAAAGTGGAAGGAGAATATGGGAGGGGAAGAGTGTAGGAAAGGAAATTTTGTGAAAAAATAGAGAGGTAAGACATTTGTGAGACACAGATATGGTTTATTATCTGTTGATGAGGATGTATATAGTATTCTCAACTGGGCTGGACTGAGGTGTATATCATGCTGGGTAAAGTCTCTTTACAATCTAAATGATGTATAGCAATTGAATGTATTAATAATAATAATAATAATTTTTTAAATTCATGGAGAATGAAATTTAAGTAAAAGTTTATCTTGGTATAAAACATTTCAAAATTTATGCACAGTTTTTCCTTATCTGCATTTTTCTTGAGCTTTTTGAAGCCCCTTCATATATGCCTTTAGAAAAGATATTTAAAAATTATAGTAAAAATGTAAAGCTAAGTGTTAAAGTATGAGTGATTTGAAATATTTCTTTTTGCCTTTGTATATTTTGCACATTTTCTATAATACACAGGTACAATTTTCATAATAAAAAAATTTTAAAATATTGAATTAGATTTCAGTATAACTATAATATAAATTTAACATCAATTTACCTATAATATAGTTAAAATGTATTTATTTAAAAATAAATTTAAAATATCCAACAATGATTAACTGAAATAATATTGTTGAAAACCTTCTGAAATTGTTGGTCTGCAAATGTTTAAGAAAATACAAGATCTATTAATAGATAATGATTTTAGACTGTATCCATGCATATTTTTTAATATGCTATACTTTTTTCTTTTCTTTTTACATTTAATTACTGTACACATTTACAGCATACAAAATGAACTTTCCCAGAATGAATACACTACATATCAGTCCAGACAAAGATATTTCTTTATCATCAACAGATTATCATCAACACATTATCATCAACATTATCATCAACAGATAATTTTCCATTTTGGGGCCTGTTAATTGTTTTGCTTTTTTCCCCCTTGATTCCCTTCCACACTGATTTCTTTCGACTGTAGATTTCCATATCTATAATTATGTATCTGTTTCTTTAAAAAAATCACATGGTATAATTTTAAACTGCTATAATTGTCTTAGAATACCATACTGTTACGAGCACAGGGCAAGCTAAGAAAAATAAGTAAGTGTATGATCCATGAAGGAACAAAGGAAGAAAAATGTGCTATTTTCAACATCTTCCATGTCAAATGAAAACGTCATTTGAAAGATAAGACTTGTAGAGGTACAGACAAAAATGAGGAAAATGAGAAAATCAAGAGCCTTACACTTTCGGCTGACAGCTCCTGCTCCGATTTCAGTAGAAGGACACTTTTATCCACAGCCCGGAGGGCACAGTAGGAGTGAGGGGCTGCTTGAAGATAGAGACTAGCACTGGAGCCAGGTAGCCCCTGCTCTTGAGAGAACTTTATGCTAACCTGAAGCAGAGGAAGAAAAAGAATGAGGATAGTGGTTATTTTATATGAAGATCATTTGGATAAATGGAATCTTTTCCAAATAAATCCTTCTAGATTTCTGTACCTATATTTCTTCTGTGCATTCTTACCTTCAACTCCCTTCAAGGCCATCACATTTCCTTTATAGCCTCCCCTTCATCTCAGCCTTACCCCTGCAGCCAAAGATTAATCAGTCTATTTGGTAATGTCTTCATTCCCAGATCATTTAATTATACTAGCATGTATTGTGAGCTTGGTGTGTGATGGATGTAATAGATAAGGAAACAATGGGGAATAGATGGTTCACCCCTCTCTGGACAAATCAGAGATAGAAGGAACATCACCTTGTTTTTAAAGCACTTGTCCACCTGGAATCTGGCACTGTCAGCCACAATTTCTCCATGGGGGTGAAGGGTATAGACAAAAATGACAGCCACAGGAGCCATATCAGCAGTGATGGTGATGGGAAATGAGAACTGTCCCTTCCAACCTGTGAAAACAGGAGATGTCATCAACAGATACAGTGGCAAAGGTTTCCTGGGTAACTGGGTATGCTTAGGTCAATGGCTTATGGACAGGAAGTATACCTTGGGCTTTGTGCTAAAGGCAAATAAGTTCAATAATGTGAACTACACAGACTGGAAAGTAGTAACAATACTGGGGATCTGGATATTGCTTCTCTCTAATGTACTTGATGAACTGGGAATAATAGGAACAGGCCAAAATCTTCTTCAGAATGTTTAGTAGGCTATCTTGGGTCATGCTAACTGTTACCTTCCACCCACAAGTTGAATTAAGTGTTCTTCCTAACCTCTTGATTCTATTACCATGTATTTCCTTTAAAAAGATATGGATGCGTGGTACGCTTAAAATGAATGTATTATACGCACCTTTGTTTCCGATTTCCTTTTGTCCACTGAGGAAGATTGCTCCCTTGACCAACATCTGTGCAGAACAAAGAAAACACACTATGCGGTGCATTATCTAGCATTATATCATAGTATCATCATCAGTAGATCATGATTTAGCCTGCTGACAAGTCTATTTCACAAGATGAAGTAGCTTCCCTAAACAAAGGTTAAAGATAGACTTTGTGCAAGTTGGAAAAGAGCAGAGAAAGTGACTACAGATGATTGGGAGCCTGGTGTGGTTTGTGAGCCATGTGCAATGCAACACGCGAGGTGGTACATAAAGCTCTGAAATTGTCCAGACTGTCCCGCTTTGAATCCATCTTCACCTACTCATTAACTGTGTCACGTAAGACAGGTTGGTTCACCTGTTTGTTTCTGTTTCCTTAACTGTCAGGTGGGGCTATCCATAAAGGTAAGTGGTTAAACGACTTGATACACAGGAAGTCCTTAAACTGTGCCTGGCACAGAATGCTTACCCTGAAAGGTAAGCCTTATTATCTGCAGTGACAGATCTGGAACTGAGGAAGCCAAGGCTGAGACTGGTTAAACAATTGGCCACGATGAACTATAATTTGCACGATAAATAAGAGAGCATGGGAGATTCAAACTAGGACTGCTTTAATGTCCAAATTTGTGTCTTTTTATTCTTCATTTTATCTTAGACAAAATGAAGAAACCGAGAGGGCTAATTACTTTTAATGCTTTTCAAAACAGGTGTTCACCATCTTTCTTCTATTTGCTAATATTTTACTACCACTAGGGGTCAAAAAGACTTAATAAGAGAATAGCAAATTTTTCCAATCTAGGGAAACTTAAATCTCCTTGAGCATTTAACGTGTTTGCTCGTAGGTTTTTAATGATCCAATAGTATCCACCAGTAAAATGAGGAGGCTGAACACCTTCAGATTAGGACAACGTGACCTGAAGACTTCATAACTGTTGTGCGGAGCATAAACAATTAGGCAGAATTCCCAGAACCCACTGAGTCTTACCAAATAGAAGAACTTGATGCCTGAGTTACCCTTATAGGCTTCCCCGTTCAGGGAGTAATGGACTGTAACAACCTTCTTTTGGTCACATCTAAGTTCCTTTGGTTCAGGAACGATCTTCAGGAAGCTGTTCGTTCGGGAGTAAAAGCGTGAGACTGAGAAGTGTGCATCTGGGTAGTCAGGTGTCAGCCAATTGGGAAGATAGCAGCTCTTAGGTTGGACGTATGAGGCCTAAGTGATAAAAGAAAGCGAAGGATCTCAGGTCTGTAAGCACTTCTAAAGACAGTTACTGCCGAATGGGAAGCTTGTTTATCATACGGCGGAATCTTAGCTTGCATCTGCCATTTCAACGTTGTTATTGAAAGTGAAATAATATCACTTTCCTTTTTTGTTTAAAGAAAGACCATAGTTGTTTAATTATTTCATTAGACTGACACTGAACTATTGTTTTTCAGTTTTTTAAAAAATGCTTTTCTTTCTTTCTTCCATGAGAGAGAGAGAAAGAGAGAGAGGCACTCCTAACAAAGTCTAGATGACCTAATCCACTTTAGGTCTCATCTGGCCTAGACAATATGCACATGTGCGTACACCCCACATGCCCAGGGAGGTCCTGGGACATGAACCCAGCACCTTGGCTATGTGGGTCCAGTTGCATTACCACTGTGCTAATGTCTGGCCCTGTATAATTTTTACTTTCACATTGATGTCAGAGAATTGGACTTCGGATCTCTTTCTTTAAGCTACATTTTGTTTGACAAATTGTTTAAAATTCTGCTTGAAATTCAAACAGTAAAACTCTTTGAACGGCAGAAGAAAGAGAAATCATAGTATCTCCCCTGCCTATGCACCATACTACCTAAGGAAAAATGGCAAATCATCTTCATGAATGACACCTAGATTCTCAGAGGAAAATACTGATTGTTAGAGAATTTATTACAGCTGCACAATCCCTGTGGTATAGTGGCTACATGCTATGCATTGGTAACTGGGTCCCAAATGGCTGACCATGTTCAAATCCCAGGCCCGGTGGCTCACAAAATGAACCAGCATGTGTTCATGCATGCACCAAATCCTGATAGGTTGGAAAAGAAGGCAAAAGGACTGCAGTGTGATCAAGCCCCAGTGAAGGATTTTCACTCTGTCTTTCTCTTGCAAGTGTATGTGTCCTTTGGCAATTAAAAAAATAGAGTAAACTTATCACCGTTATAATAAACTATTAGCTTTTCATACTTTTAAACATATTTTCATATATAATTTAATGAACAGCTGTATGATATAAAATATGCTAAACCTTAAAGCTTTATTAAAATATACTCTCAAAACAAGTTGTCTTTTAAAGATTACTAATGTTCAGAATTCCTGCTTTTTTGCTGTTCAAATTCTCTGTGGAAAATCTAATGGTCTTCTTCTACTCTTAGATGTCTTACTTTCAGGTTGAATGTCGGATCAAAAATGTTCGAAGTGTCAATAGAAAATTGAGCTTCACCATTTTCATCCGTGGTGTAATTCCCTATAAGCTTGTCATTGAGCTCCAATTGCAACAACTTGTTCACCATAGGTACATTATTGGGACCGGAAAATTTAAGCTGCACCAAAAAAGAAGTATTAGTATGTTTAAAATACAAAATTTTCACATTTTTACAGAGGAATGCATTTCTATTCCTAAATGCTTACAATAAGTTATATAATATTTCCACAAATTATATAGCAAACTATATTATATCATTTTTTCCCAGTGCTTAAACTTTATTTACTTTCCTACGCTTTTTTGCAACACGGTCCTTTGTGCTTTTTAGAAATACAATAAAGTTCTCTGCATCCTAGCATGCAATCATTTAGAAGTATTTTAGGATTTGAAAACAATGCCAATAAGCTAACAAAGCAATATATATTACTCAGACACACAATTTTTAATTGTTTACCCTTTATCTATCTTGTAACTTTGCATTTACTTTCATACCAGATTCTAAGTGTTGAAGTCAGAGTTCAATCGTTTTTGTTGAATGTGTTCTTTTAAACTGGAAGATTACTCCATGAATTTCAGGTACATAAAATACAAATCTTTAATGCACAGGTTTAAAGTATACATATTATTTTTATGTCAGTTAAGCTACCAACTACATCAAGACATGGAACATTTCCCTTTCATGTGAATGCTATGCTACTTGCTACAGAGTTTCCAAGTGTTATATCCTGTACTGTCTGTTTTATAAGAGTAAAACACCTTGTTATATGCCTGGGTGCACTCAATTTCTAGGACTTAGAGTTTCCATTATCTTTAAATGCTTTTATCTTGTTCTATACAAATCAGAGCATCCTAGGTTATAGACTGGTTTCTGAACCAATATGAATCTTTTTCATAGGGATATTCAACCAGTCTGTGAGTGTAACTCATCTGTACCTCTTTCAATCTGTTTTATGCAGCCTTAATGTTTCTATTTTGCTACATTTTGTGTTTTCACCACAGTCCTCTCTAATCCAAAGGAATGGCTGTACATATTCTATTTTTGTTAAGACATACCTTGTCAAATTTATTTGTATGAACTATTAAATGATACAGCAAATGTTTTTTCTCCATGTAACATGCATAAAACAAGGTTTTGTCCATCTGCTGCCCACCTAGTGATTTAGAAGTTTTGTTTTTTACACTATCAGTGTTAACATTATGGACAATCTTGCTGCATCTTTTCCCTCTTAAACCCTGCTTATCTGAAAATGTCTTTCAGTTACTTGCACAGAGAAATAATAGCTTGTCAAGGTATACAATTCTTGGCTTTATTTTCCCTTAAGACTCTGTAGATAGTCCTCTATTGCCTTCTAGTATTTGGAGTTTCAAGAGAAAAAGCTGACATCAGCCTGACTTTTGCCCTTTACAGGTAACCTGGTTCTTTCTGTCTGGATATTTGTAAAATTTTAATTTTTTCCTGAGTTTTAAAAATGTTATCGGGATATGTCTACTTGTTGCTTTCTTTTCATCAAATTTCTAAGGTACTCTGTGAGCTTTTTCCTTTTGTAGATCTAGTTAGTTCTTCAACTCTGGGAAATTTTCTTCAGTCAGTTCTTTAATCATTGCTTTGGTTCCTTATTTTGTCCTTTCTTCCAGGTAGTCTAATTATGTGTAGATTGTATCTCTTGGTCTCTCCTTGTCTTCTTTTCTCTTATCACAGTTTAGTTTCCCTCTTTCTCTGCATTCTGTGAGAATTTCTTGTCTTGCCTTTCCTTCAGTAATTTGATTTGTGGCCAGTCTGCCTTGTGCATTTCTGTTAACTCTCTCAGTTCTCTCTGACTCATTCGAAGTGCTCTGACATTACCTTCTTTATCACTGAGCACAGGTGTTTAACTCCTGTGCCGTGTAATAGTCGATTATTTCCCACTGTCATATCTGTTTCAAGAGGAGGCAATTTAGTTCTATCCCTTTCTTCACAGCTACAGTATAACCACCTTTTCAGCAGCTCTTCTTAGGAATGTAGACCAAAAAACAAAGACTAGTATATTATGTAATTACTGTACATTAGTTTATATATTAATTTATATTACCTATATTATCATAATATACTTTTTACATAGTATAACATAGTAATACAATAAATATATATTGAATATATTATATATAATAAATAATGCATTTATTATATATAATAAAGAATGTGTTTATTATTTTTACAATAATATATTATAAATATATTTATATATAATGTAATATATTTATTGTTTATATATATAAATATATATTTATATTGGGACCAGTTGATGGTGTAGTGATTACATCTCCAGACTCCCACAAGGCTGACCGAGGTTCAAGTACCGAACTCTGGGGCTTGGAACTCACATCAGCCATGTATACGTGCATACCCAAAATTCCAAGAGGAGAATGGAGGAGAAGGGATTGTGGTGCAGCCATTCCCCTTGGGGAGTGATTTCTCACTTTCTGTCTCTTTGTCTTTCTCTGACTCTCCGGCATGCACACGTGACCTATAGCAAAAATCTCTAAAATAAAAAAATACACACAAACACGCAAATATATAAACTGTATAAACACATGTGCAAATAAATATACATAATGCATAGTATATAATTACATATCTATTATGGAAATGGCTGTAATTTTATCGATGTCTTTATTTCAACTTAAGACTTTTCTAATAATCTAAGACATACTAAAGCAACAAATATAATATAAAATTAGGAAAAAGTGTCCAGAAATTTTCAAAGGACAACCTAAGAGCTAAGAAAATGAAATGAGAATATGTATTTTATCAGTCAAACTCACAGTTCCAAAATACGAAATGCCTCTTCGATAAGAAGGGTCCATGTTCTCAAAGCTCACACTCCCAAGCACCTGGGTGATAAAGGTTGAGGTCTTCTCACTGATCTGCACTCCTGTGAGAAACAATGCCGTGTAGTGTCAGGAGGGATTTAGTTATATGATGGACAGTTTCAGAAGAACAAATAGCTTGGGGTACACGTGAGAACTTCCTGTACCCAGAATTACTGTTCTACTTCGGAAGGAAGTTGTAAGTGCTTTGAAGTATGTTGCAGTGCCTGCTACAACTATCTGGATGTAGAGTATTTCAAACTGAATAATGAAATTATTATGGAAATATGTGAAATTCCTTTCTTTTTCTGGGTCTTCCAGTTCTAACCTGTAACTCTTTTTATGATGAAGAATGTCATAGATATCTCCAATATAAGACTCTTGCTTTCTGAAATCTTCCCTAAGCCTGGAAGATAACTATTTAGATTTTTATCATATTGAAAAATGTATGATAGCAAAGTAATGAGAAATACCTTGTGATATCAAATAAGTGAGTGAAAAGCAGAGTCAAACATCTCTAGCTAAGTTACTACGAACAGGAATATAAATATCACAAACACTCGTTCATTGTGAATGCCATCACAACATTGATCTAGTGCATTTACATAAAGCACTTAATACATAATATAACTCCAATCTCTGTTTAAGTTATAAGAAATAATAATCAATGCCTTCTGGTTTATCTTTTGAATTAAATCTAACTTTCCAGTTTTTTTCTTTTTTTTAAGATATATTTTTGCTATATGGCACATGTGCTCACCAGAGAGACAGAGAGACAGAAAGCGAAATCACTCTTCAAGGGGTGATGGCTCTGCCACAATCCCTTCTCTATTCTCCTGTTGGGATTTTGGGCATGCATGCACACACGGCCAGTGTGAGTTTCAAGCCTCTGGGTCCGGGACTCCAACTGCAGTGGGCCGCGTGGGAATCCAGCAACATAACCATTACACCATCTGCTGGTCCTCTTTTTATCATTCTTTTAACAAATATTTATTGAATGCTTACTATGTGCCATCTTGCAAATCTCTCACTAATAGTTGTTGTACTTGCAAATGTCTTGGTGGTATTAAACCAAAGGTTGGCAAACTTCTGTAAAAGAGCTGATAATTAATCTAGGTTACAGATCACATGGTCTTTGTCACAGCTACTCAACTTAAGCCAGAGAGACAGATGAGTGTGGTTGTGTTCCAATAAAATATCATTTACATAAATAGAGAGGAATCTGGTTTTGATCATGAAGATGCAGCTCTCTTGGATTAAATCAGAGATTAGACCTTGAGAATTTTTTTTTTTTTTTTTGGATAGGTTTTTGCTATAGGGCACGTGTGCTTGCCAGACAGACAGAGACAGACAGAGAGACAGAAAGGGAGAAATCACCCCCCCAGGGGGGATGGCCACGCCACAATCCCTTCTCCTCCATTCTCCTCTTGAGATCTTGGGCACGCGCACACACACACGCCTGGTGTAAGTTTAAACCACCGAATCCAGGACGCGAACCATGGTCGACTGCGTGGGAGTCCAGCGAAATAGCCATTACAATAACCGCTGGTCCCAACCTTGGGAATTTTTTTATGAACTAATTTATACAAAGTTAAACAAACGGCTGATTCATTTGTTTAGCTCGGTTTCTTCGGAGGGGCACTTTTCTTCTTGATGCAGGTACAGAAGCAGATACAAACATGCAACATTTCTATAAAGGTTTGCTATTATTTTAAATATTATTAGAAAAATCTTATTCAAAATCAATCCTTAAATTGACCTATTGGGCAGGGCACTTAATTTTGCCTCTTTGAATAATAATTAATCTGTACTTTGTTGACATTGCTAACTCAGTGAGGCTCTTCTCAGTAAGCTACTCTATATCCTCAGGCTTTTGGTGAAATATGATCATTACCTGTCCCGAGTTCTGTAACAATTACAGTGATATCAAATGTCATGAAAAATCCTGAACGGTAGAGCTGGAAAATCTTTGTATTTACGATTTGAGAAATACAACCAGTTTGCAGCTGAAACAAAAGAGAGAGAAGGTACAATGAAAATGTTAGTGATCAAAAATCTTTTTTAAAATATAGAATTTTAGTTCAACCATAGAACACCCCCCACTCCATGGCTCTACATGACAAACTTGTTGAAATGATCAAAGAATTAAACAAGGAGGAGAAAGAGAAGGAAAAGGGAAAGGGGCAAATTAACATCAGCATTTCAAACAAAATAAGGAGTAATCTATATTTCACAGAATTCAAGAACATTCTACTGGAAACAATGAAGATGGAAAAGTGGAGCTAAATGATATTTTAAAAATGAGCAATTAAAATCATTTTGAGGCATTAAGATCAGAGGGTACAGAAGTACTCTTCAAACATGTGATGCCAGATAAATAATTTTAAGGTAAATCATACATTTAAAATAATTTAGAACCTCTTACTGGTAACATAAACAATTAGAGATATATACATTTGTTTTAAAATAGAAAGTGTTTATTAATTTAAATGAAAAACACATCAATTTGTTTGATCCTCAGAGCTATCATATGAGCCAGGCACTGCTATTACGCCCATTATATGGATGAATAAACTGAAGCACGGTACATTAGTTTTACCACTTGCCCAAGGTCATGTAGCTGACCTTGGTAGTAGAGCTAACTAGGCATTCTGGTTTCAGAGTGTGTTTTCCACTGAACTCTCAAATATTGCATAAACAAAAAAAAGCAATTTTACTTTATTGAACCCAGTCAATTAAAAAGAAATAGCACAAAGTGACCAGAAGAATGTCAATGCCTTTGAAATTAAGAGAAGAATATTTTTCAATAATCCTTAAGTCAATGAGAAAATACTGGGTGAGTTGAAAAGAGTCTAGATATTAGTATAAAGAAAATAATGCTTTTGCATCGAAATCTATGGTGTTAAGTTGCAATTAAATAACATGCAAAACATTGAATGTGTTCATGACTAAAAGAAATTTATATACTAATAGACAATAAAATTGACTGAAAATAAGAAAAGGAATGAACAAGATGAAAACTAAAATAAATTATTTAGAAATGCAAAAATAATATGAGAAAGAAAATAATAAAAATAAGAGCCAATAAAAACAGATATACATTTTATTGGCATGATTTAGAATAGAGTGAGCAAGGGTGTTTAAGATACTAACACAACTCAACATCCATCTGGAAGAAAACAAGATGACTTATTTTAGACTATAACCACGGGCATGATCTGTGGCCTGTGGTTGAGGGAAGCAGACCCCACATGGCCGACTGTGCGAATGTGCCTGGGAACCCAATGGGAAGGAGAGGTAGAGAGAGGACTGACTGCAGTGTGACCATTCCCCATTGGGGAGTGCTTTCTCCTTTTCCTTCTCTCTTCTTTGGCAAGCATATGCACCCTCTGACAAATTTTAAAAAGAAAGAACATAATCAAAAAATAATTTTATGCCTAATAGAGACATTTTTAGAAAATTTTTAGAACATGCTAAACCACATGTACAATAGAGGGGCAGAAGAGACTTTTTTTAACCTTGATATGTCAAAATGACTACAATCAAAAACAATGATTTGACTTATCTAAATAAGAGACGTGGAACAAAATTTTGCTTAGAAGATGGAGGGAAATTTTTATAATAAAAGAAAGTTTCAATTTCACATGGACAGGAAGAATGGAGAATTTTCAAAAGAACAAATTCAAATTCATAACAAAAATACAAGGAGGTGCTCTGAGTAACTAATAATAAAGTAACACAAGTTAAAATAAAACATATTTGTGTCTTTCAAAGTGTAATTTTCATTACAGGAATAAAACTCAGCTGAGTGAAGACTCAGCACTGGGCAAAAGTTTTTAAACTCCTAAATATGTCACAGGAAGTAGATAGGAAATATAGTATCCTTGCATGAGAGGACTTCAAAAGTTTGTAGAAAAATGCAATGGAAGTGTGAGTTCATTGTGGTGCAAGAAACTTTGAGATCTATGCATAGTTTTTTCATAACATGCATTTCTGTGAACTTCTTCAAGACCCTTTTTGTATTGCTGGGAGGAATTTGAACACTTAAAAACTTTTTAGACAACAATACGTTAATATTTTCTAAAGTTAATCTTACCTATCTATCTAGCTATCTATTACCAATTAGTCAGTCATCAATATCTCCTTTGACTCCAGAAATTTATTTGAAGGTATTGAAATGAATAAGTAAATAAATAATCTTTTGTATAAAATTAGTTTTACCAGATTGCTCATTGCTATATTTTTCATTACAGGAAAACAAAAAAATTAGCTGAGTGAACATACCTAGGAAAAAAATGGCTAACTAAATTACATGAGAGCCACACAATAATTATTAAAAGCATTCCATTGATGTTTGCAAACAAGCTGTTTCTTAAGGATAATGCTCAGTTCTGTGGTGAGTAAATCAAGGATACATTCATTCAAAGGATGATTAATGATTCTCTTAAGAAAGATCAGGGAGATCACCTGGGTGGTACAAAAAAATAAATAAATAAGGAGGCCAATGAAATCTTTCAGATTCTACAAGTGCAATTAACCTGCAGGTGGATAGCGATGACACGACCTCCAGCATCAGAGACCTGTCACACACTGTGCTTTTCCGCCATTCTTTACTTGTAGTGATTCCACTGAGTTGTTGTAATTATATTTTATATAGCTGTACCTTCTCTTCTACACAAAATAAAGACAGTGCTAAGTCCTTTCTATAAATGGAACCGAAGGAAGAATAACAATGAAAAGTGAACAGTAGCTCTTCGGAGGAAAGACCATGGTCTGTACCTGCGCAACGAACTGCTCACATATCTTGTGCTGGTCGTTCTCACAGGTCCCGGAGGAGTACAGTTCTCTGCACACCCGGATTTGGGCTTTCCCTTGCACAGGTTGGCCGAAGGTGTATCTAGTGAGAGAAGGTATACTTACAATTACAAAGAACGATACTCTAGTGATATTGTATGGTCTTCCTCAGAAATTATATATAAAATCTCTAATCTATGAGACCCTCAACACAACCTGATTCAATTAGGAGTTCACACTTATTGGTGCTATCTTCCTCATAGAATTTAGGTTAAATTAGGTATTTTTTTGTTATAATATAACTCTTTTTTCCCCCCCACAAAGTTTCTGCCTTCAGGTGTGTGCGCTCACTGGAGTAAGAGACAGAGACAGTGAGAGAGAAAGTGAGAAGTCACCCCCCAGGAGGATGTCTACGTCACAGTCCCTTCTCCTCCATTCTTCTCCCAGGATCTTGGGCAAGCACACGCACCATGTACCTGATGTGATTTTCAAGCCATAGGTCTGGGATATGAACCAGTGGGCCATGTGGGAGTCTAACAATATAATATAACGGCTACACCATCTGCTGTTCCCCTGTAAGTGCTTTTTAAAAAATCAACTTCAAGGTAAGGTAGAAGCTAAACTAATCTAAAACATCAGTATATAAGATATAATGATTAAACTGAGTTTTTTTAAATTCTATTTTAATCTGATAGAAATATTACATAATATTAGCACTTTATTTCTTTTTTTCTTTTTTTTTTTTGAGAGGGTTTTTTTTGCTATAGGGCGTGTGCGCTCGCCAGACAGACAGAGAGAGACAGAGAGACAGAAAGCAGGAAATCACCCTCCAGGGGGGATGGCCACGCCACAATCCCTTCTCCTCCACTCTCCTCTCGGGATCTTGGGCACGCACGCACACGCGCCCGGCGTGAGTTTAAGCCACCGGGTCCGGGACTTGAACCACGGTCGACTACGTGGGAGTCCAGCGACATAGCCATTACGCTAACTGCTGGTCCCAGCACTTTATTTCTTGAACAAAAACTATATAGGCATAAAAACTAATCTAAAACATCAGTATATAAGATATAATTCTTAAACTAAGTTTTGAAAAATTCTATTTTAATCTGATAGAAATATTACGTAATATTAGCACTTTCTTTCTTGAACAAAAACTATATAGGCATAAAAGTAAAACTTGGATAACCCAGGATCTTAAAATACACCCAGATCAATATTTAAACGATGCTTACTTTACCATTCAATAGATGTAGAATGTATGAAAATTGGCATACACTAACTGTGCTTTGACTAAAAGTAGGATATCTTATGGGGTGAGGTTTAATTAGTGCCTTATTTTCTCCCAAAACACAGCAAACCGTAATTTGAGTTCTTTTAAGTTTCAACTAAAGGCAAATCTAGTTGATTTGAATGTTTTTCATTACTTGAGGATTCTTTCCACTAAAAGTTAGAAAAACATAACAAATATAAAGCTACGATAAAATTAAGTTTCATTAAATTTACTGGTTTTGATACTTTTTTCCTAGTTATCACAGATTGATAAATAGCATTATCTTTTTTATGGGGGGGGATGACCTTGATTAGTTAAATGTGAAAACATAACCCAGTGCTCTACATTGTAAATGAACTAAAATTCAAACTCGGTCCTGCTTCGCTCCACAGCCTCTTCTTTCCATCCCAGTAATATGTTTCTCTCTCAGTTTAAACATTCTCAATGCTTCTGAGACTTTGACCTCACTCAAATCACTAGGGTAACCTGTCAGTTTTGATGATCTATTATGTGTAAAATAGAGGCCAGCCTCAGACTGGACCACGGAGGTTACACCTGAACATGTCTTCTTATATCTTTCTGTCATCCAGTTATAAAATATACCTTTTATCAGATTTAGTCACATCCATTAAACATGTAGCATAAATCTGCATTCAGATCAGAATATTCTCTTTGTGTGTGTGTGATTTGAAAAGCTCTTGGTGTATGTTAATGCAGTTTATCAAAATCTTTTTGCCTGGGGGTCAGCAGGTGGTGCGGAGGTTAAAGCACTGAATTTCCACCTGGCTGACCATGGTTTGAGCTCGGGACCTGGTGGCTTGAAAAAAGAATCATGCCAAGTGCCATGTGTGTGCATGCCCAAAATGGCGATAGGAGAATGGAGGAGAAGGGACTGGGATATGGTCATCCCCACTGCAGGGAGCAGGGGAGGGGGAAGGAAGGGATGATTTCTTACTTTCCCTCTCCTTGTCTCTGTCTATCTCCAGCTAGCACAGGCACCCTACGGCAAAAACCTTAAGATAAATAATAATAATAATAATAAACTATTTGCCTGCACATAAATTCTTCCCTCCTAAAAGCCTAATTCATCTGAGATTATTTGCTAAACTAACCCAATTTACTGTTGTTTTCTCTGGCAGTTCTAAGCTAAATCCTAGGGAACACTAAAACAAAACAATGCACAGACACTGTCATACAGTTTGAGGAGGGCAACCCATCGCCAGACGTTACCTTCTAGACATACTGATTTTATTTATGGTGTTCTCATAGTCTTCACGGAAATAACTCTGTGGCAAGCGTAGCTCCTGTCTACCAGGACTAATCGTGTTGCCAAATATTATTACTGCTGATACTGACTACTATTTAATGTCAAATCTGTCTAGCATACGATATTAAAGAAGTTTCAAGAAACTAGAGCCGTGGATATTATGGACACAGCATAATATTAAGGGATGACAAATTCCATTCCAAATTTTTGTCTTTTTGCATATCATTGGGCAGATAAATAATTTAAAACTGTTAATACCATTGAAAGGTCTGGCATAGGGGTAGTTTTCAAGTGAATCTAGGTTAAGTCTTGGATTTCTTCGAAGTTATCTTTTCAAATAAGATCATCGATGATCTCTCATTTAATACATGTGTTGAATTCTGGCACACATTCAATGGTTGTACTGAAACTCAAAAAATGTTATGATCATTTTTCTTTGATCTAAAGAAAAATTTAAATTCTGTCAAAAACAAAACAAAAAGCTAAAAACCAGTTTCCAAGACTTTTTAAGGCATCAGAATTATATTTTGTATACTGCAGAATATATCCAAGAGAAATTATCTTCATGTCATCAGTTAAGGAGAGTATTTAATAAATATGGAAAATATTAATATTTTAACCACTTATATAAAGTACAAGAGTTAGTGAAGCATAGCTCAAAAGTCAAACAGCTTAGGTCTAAATCCCAGTTATTTTATCAAAAAGCTCCATTAATATTGGTAAGTATTTCAATTCTCTGTATAGTATTATCTCTTTACATAATAGCTAATGTCTCATAGCATATTGGTGAAAATTTCATAGTGCTTAATTTAGTAATTGGTGCTTAATATATATTAGCTGTTTTTATTATTATTATTATTTGAAATTTGAAAAAGGAAATCACACTAAAAAAAATAGAAGGCAGTAGAAATAATTCTCTCCAAATGAAAAATTTCTCAAGTCATATATCAAGATTGGCAAAGCATATTTAGTGGCCAGTTTGGCAGCTCAAAGACTAAAAGACCATTCTGTGTTTTGTCTTGGAAACTCTGCTTCTCAATATCTTTCTTAAATAAATAATTTCAATTCAAAAGCTACTTATTATAGTTACACACAAAGACATACTACAAATGATCAATTACTCATTAATTAATTACTAGGAAAATAAACTAGAATAGTCTACATGTTATATATATGTGTATATATATATTTTTTTTTTTGAGAGGTTTTTGCTATAGGGTGCATGTGCTTGCCAGAAAGACAAAGAGACTGAAAGACAGAAAGTGAGAAATCACCAACTCCCCCAGGGGAGATGGTCATGCTGCAATCCCTTTTCCTCCTTTCATCTCTTAGGATCTTGGGGATGCATGCACACGCACCTGGCTTGAGTTTAAGCCACCGGGCCTGGGACTTGAACCATGGTCGACTACATGAGGGTCCAGCAACATAGCTATTATACCATCTGCTGGTCACCCTACATGTTATATATTAAAAGCATAGTTAAGTGAATTTGGTATAGCCATATAAAATATATTTATACAGCAAGGAATTAGAATTCATGAAAAAATTGGCAAACTATAGAGATACATTCCACAGTCTGAATTACTGTGGACAGAGAAATATAATGGCAGTCATAGAAAATATTCATGATAAATGAGAGGAAATTAAGTCATAATGTCACAGGCAATTGATATAATTACTTAGAGGTAATTTCTTACACTTTTTGTTATGTTTTCGAATATTACACAATTCATTACTTCTCTAATAACTTTAATAGAAGCATCTAAATAATTTATTTGCATGGTTAATCTTATTTCTCATTCTCTAACCCTTTTATTTACCTGTGGGGCAAACTTTAAAAATATGTGTGTGTGTGTGTGTGTGTGTGTGTGTGTGTGTACAATTATTGTTTTTATTAGCTTTTTGGAATTTCCAGTTTACATATAATCATTGTGCATCTTCATGGGGTACAATATGGTTTTTTAAAGCATGCATACACTGTATTATAACCAAATCAAATAATACAGACTTGTTCATTGTCAATATTGAACATTACGTTATACTGTGCACATTAGATCATTGTTCTATTAGTTTTTTTCCTCCTTTTATATGCTGAATTGTCTGTCATGAATAAATACTTACTTTGCGCATGCATTCACTTGGAATTCATCATCTGAGATAGTTATTGTTTGCGGCGCTCTGACTTTAACTTCAAACTTGGGCAACACTACAAGCCAAAAAGAGATAAACTTCAGCCCCCATGATTGCTAGTGAGCAAAATTATTGCAATCACCTAGTTAAGTATGTTTTCAGGCAACATTTTTCACTAGATGAGGGAGTCTTCAGAAAGTTCATGAAAAATGCGCATCATGAAAAAGCAATGCATGGATTTAAAAAATAATTGCACCAAAATAAACTTGTATTTCAATGCATTTTCCAGGTATTTCTGAAGTCCATGTGTACATGGGCACATCTATACAGATTATGTTTCAGCTGCCTCAAGTTCATAAAGCACAGGTCTACCACCATACACGATGGTGCCTGAGTTAGAATTCATTCATTCCCTCTCTTTTCTCATCTCTGTCCTCAGAACATCGCATTTTTGTTATTGCAGTCCCTTTCTAAAAGATTGTCTGGATTCTAGAAAGTGGGATAGAGAAAAGTGTCAGGGATCAGAATAAAGAAACCAGGAAAGGAGTGAGGAGTAAGATGGATTGCTGATAAAACACAAATGGCCAAGAAAGAAAGGAAATGGCAGGAAACAAATCGTCTTCACTTCCTTTAACTTAAGTCTAATTTAGAAGTTAGTTGCTCCACCTTTGACCTCTTCATTTATGTAAGACTACCACAAACAGCAACTAGTTACCATATCTATCGACAGTAAATTGGTGGGTCACTGTCCTGTCTGACTTTTTCTGCACAGCAATCGAGTAATCTCCAAACATTGGTTCTGAAATTAGTTGGAATGAGAGTTGGGTGATATTTTGAAATGAAGACACATCTTGCCATTGTAAAATCCTATTGTTTTGAGGATCCTGGAAAATAATGAAGAAATAAAAACTATCAGAAGTTGTATGAGAGAATTACATGTTCCTTCTTTATTGTGAGTACTTTCTGTAGTTACTGTAAGTAAAAAAAAATTGCTATCATTTTATTGAACATATTACTTCAAATTCTAAAACTAAGAATAAGTCATCTCTGCATATACGTTCAATATTATGTGTATTTCCTTTAAATCCAAAAAGAGTAAGGAAAAACAATTTGTCACTAATGCTTTGAATTGCTTAGTTAAGAAGTTAAAATTCCTGCACACTTGTCCAAGAGTCATGCTCCCCAAAGTAGAGTGGATTCATCTTTAGTACATGAAAGTATGCTTATACTAACACAATCTTACAAAAATTGTCACTAGCTTTTTACTTGGTCTGTATCTAAGTTGGTCATGAATTTTGAACTGCATGCAATAGCTGATAAGTGGAAGTTTTATTGTAAGAAAGACTTGATAATGACATCCTTTTTCCTTCATTTGGTTTTAGCATTTTGAAACTTACAGAAGTCTGGTTTGATGAATTTATTAATATTATCCTGCTATGGAGAAGCAAGTGTATGTACCAAGGCCAGAGACCACCTTTGGAACCTGTGCGCTCTATTTGCCCACTCTTGCTTCCAACTCCCACCCAGCCTTCTTCCCAGCTCCTGTGTGGCAGAAGTGAGTGTAGAGACTGAGGCCAGAGACACCCTTGGAACCTCCACTCTCTCCCACTCCTCACAGACTTTACAGTTTTCTGAAGCTACCCATGCTTGCTTTCTCTGTTGAAACTCTGCAGCTCAGTCTCAGGTACATCTATTCTCTAGAATCTGGGAGGCATTTGGAACACTCAGTCCCAGCAACAAAAGTGCAAGTTACAGGGCGAGTGTCAGGGAGATGAGGCTACAAAGAGATTATGGATCATCTCCTCCCACACACCTTTGAACAC
>NW_006203595.1:623450-633715 GCF_000334495.1 Tupaia belangeri chinensis | reverse complement strand
GTGCTTTTTCCCCCTCCCTCACTCCCCCCCCCTCTCTCTGAACACTCATGCCCTCTGGCAAAATTTTAAAAAGTCTATCCCTTCACAGAAGAAAATAAATAGAAACACTGTCAAAATCACATTATCAGAACTCTGGAAACTAATCAAAAGTTTATGATAACTGTATTTGTTAAGTGATGCCACAGAAAATGGTACAGTAGGGAACCCCGGGGCTCCATTCCTCCAAAAGCAACTAATAAGCTGGCAATTACTATCAACACCTATCCTATCTGAAGCGCCTGCTTTGCCTTTAACCAAGGTACCCGATGAGTTATTACCTTGCTTGTAGCCACTCATTCCTGGGTATATCGGAAAGCCTGGAATGGTGCCTTGACTCTCAATTTCCTTGGTTTCATCTTCAGCAATGACTTCCCATCCTGAAAGGAGGGGCAGTTAAGGAAAACACAGAAAAAAAAAGGAAGAAAGAGAAGAAGCCCCTTGGTTAAAAACACCATTTCATTCAGTCCAACTTTAGGTCATTTGTATCTGAAGTCCTAGTTTGGACAAATGCCTTATGTTGAAATCATCTAACTAAATAAATTTCTATTACATGAATACACTGTTCCTAGATAGAATTGTAACATTCCCCAAAATATTAAATTCCACACGTTAAAAGTGGAAGAGACTATACAGAAAACATGTAATATAAAGGATACGAGCACTGGCAGCTTCAGCATCTGAGCACAGTAGTCTCTTCACTTCTTTTTCCACTTCTGGTGATTCAATGCACTCAGGAGAAGTATCCTCAGGGGGGATAACAGGGCTGTCACTTAACTCCTTGTTTTCTGTAGAAATGTTCTTTTCCTAAATACCAATGAATACAAATGGTTAGGCCTCATTAGATGCCCATCCAACCAAATTTCTCCTTTAAGTAGTATTATTCATAAAGGCATCTTTAACCAGGGTCAAGATTTTTGTAGGTCAGCTTATTTATTTTTCCCAATTAAACAAATTTTTCAAGACACTTAGCCTGTTCAATCTGTAACTCTATGGTGAAGACCTCTCTCAGAGGTGCAACCCTTAGTTCTCAGTTATTATTTATCCTGGTTCATATTGGCTAAGAACTATAATTCTCCTTAGTTATTTAGAAATCACTTAATTTGGGCCAGCAGATGGTGGAGCAGTTACATCACTAGACTCTCAGATGGTCAACTGCAGTTCAAGTCCTGGACCCAGTGGTGAAACTCATGCTAGGCCTGTGTGCATGTGTGCCCAAGATACCAGGAAGAGAATGGAGGAGAAGGGATTGTGGCATGGCCACCCCTCCGGGGGGGGTGGGTAATTTCTCACTTTCCCTTCTACTGTCTCTGTCTCTCTCTGGTGAGTACACATTCCCTAAGGCAAAAATCTCAAAAAAAAGAAAGAAAGAAAGAAATCACTTAAAGATCCAAATTTCCAGATTTCACTTCCCCTCATCTTTATTATTATAGACGTTCCTACAAAAACTGGATTTTAGCTACATATTCTCCCTTGAATCCAGTTTTAGACAATTATCTCCACAGCAACCAATGCGTCATACCACAAATAGAAAATAGGGCTTTGAGGGGGAATAAGCAATTATAAACAACTGCTGGCAAAAGTGAACCCTGGCTCCCAAGGAATGGCTTTTGAAGCAAATATCAGAGACAAAAAGCACATCTAAATATACATGATCACACACCAAATTGTATCTTTTTCCCTAGGAATTATCAGACATTAAATAATAAGTTGAATTTTAGTGAATCAAATCCACTGTATGTATATGGGAATAGGGGTTAGAGGTGAGAAGGACCACTTCAAAGTAAACTATATAATTCATGTGATTTGTCTGAAACTATTAAGATATTAAACAAAACACAGTAACGGTAAACAAGGAAGTTATTTTATGACTGCTCTACCTCAGTAGAGTTGATTTCTTCGACTTGCTTGACATCAGCAACCTATCAAATAAAAAACAATAAGTGATTAAGTTATATTATGATTGCTGCTCTTCAGTAAAGCTTAAAGAGCTCTATGACTATTCTTAATTTTACATTTAGTAGACACTCAATAAATGTTGTTGACTGACAGAGTACAAAGCTAAGGCAACTGTGTTCATGGATAAAAGAGTCAACATAGTAAAGATGTTAATTCTTCCCAAATTGATCTATAAGTCTAATGCAATTCCTATAAAAGTTCCAGCAAGGATTTCTGTAGACATATGTATGCTTATCCTAAAATTTATATGGAAATATGTACATTCTAGAATGGCTAACATGATCTTGACAGGGAAAAATAAGTGTGAGCCATCCGTCTTCTGATGTCAAGACCTATGATATAAATACACTGTGATATTGGTAGAAGGATTAATATATGGATTCAATGGAATAGAACAGAAAACCCAGAAATAGACCCACACAAATATGCCCTACTGATTTTTAGCAAAGCTGCAAAAAGCAATACTATGAAGGAAGTCTAGCCTTTTTAGTAAATGGTGCTAGAGCAGCTGGATATCCTTAGGCAAAAACAACAAACAAACAAACATAAAAACCCAGAACTAAACTTAATACCTGCTACAAAAATTAATCACAAACACTAAATATGAGTTCAAATCTTTCAGGGGAAAAAAAAGGAGAAAATCTTCAGGATCTGAGATAGGTAACAAGTTTTTAGATTTAACATGAAAAGCAAGAAACCTTTAAAAGAAAAAGAAAGTAAATTGAACCTGATCTAAAGTAAAAAACGTTCACTCTTCAGAAGACCCTGTGAAGAGGGTGAAAAGACAAGCTATAGACTGGGAGAAAGCATGTGCAAAGTACGTATCTGACAAAAGATGTATTTAGAATAAAAATAAAGCTCTCAAAATTCAACAATGAAAAGCTGGTCTCAGATTTTCTACATGATTTCTACATGATTCTGTTTATATGATGGTCTTAAAATGACAAAAATTACAGAGGTGGAGAGCAGATTAGTGACTGCCAGGTATTAGAATATGGGCATGTGAGCTGGAAAGAGGTGCGTACGGTTATAAAAGAACATGAAGAAGGATCCGTGTGATAACAGAACTGTTTAGTATGTTAACTGTATAGGGGAATACCTGGATCTTCACATGGGATAAAATGGCATAGAACTGAACAACCACAAACACAGGAGTACAAGTAAAACTGGAGAAATAAGATAGGTGAACTATTAAAATGTCAATTTCCTGTTTGTGATACTATGCTACAGTTTTGCAAAATGTTACAATGGGGAAAACAGAAGAGTACACAGCAGCTCTTATTTTTTGCAACTGCATGTGGATCAACAATTATTTCAAAATAAAAGTTTAATTTAAAAAAAGGCAGCAGCAGCCAAGCCACAGTGCTCCTGCAGCCTGCCCAAAGTTCTACAAGCCTGAAGTAAGGTTAGGTATATAACCACCATTTTCCACTCCTCAGGCTCTGGATGGGTTCACTTTAAAACTAGATCCTACAATCAAAAACTGAAAGCATCAGTGAAAGTTTCAAATTCAGAATCTTTCAAGATTCCTAACAACTAGTCTATTAACCTCAAGAGTCAGGTCTGGTTTTATTCTCCCTTATGTTCCTAAGTGCTAGCATACAGTAGTGCCTGGCATTTAGCTCATATTCAATACATGTTTATTGAACATATCAGTGAATAAGAAAAATTAATTCCAAACTTCCTGCTCATATTCTTCTAATCCATTAGCAGACACATGAATGGAATGCAACTAACCTTTTTTGTTACTTTCCGGAACCTTTTCTTTCTGACATTCTTAAGTGGTGGAGTAACTAAAATAAATACAACATGGTGAAACATATATATGACTGATGGTTGTCACATATTTATCTGAACTTAATAAATCTGATCAAATAAATGCAAGTGTCCAGGATTTACAGGCTGGAAGACTGGAGGAAGGGGATCACAGTATGACCGGACTCCGTGGAGAGTATTCCTCTCTTTCTCTCTTGCACGTACATGCATGCATTGTATCATGAATAATAAAAACCACATTTTTTAAAACAAAAGATTGTCTGACAGCCTAATGAAACAACACACAAGTGCATTAAGAGGTCCCTGGTTCACAAGGAAGCAGGATTCTGCAGACAAATTAGTCAGCTAGAATGAGCCAGGGATTGGTGACTTACTGCCATGCTTCCAGGTATAGCTTTTCTCTTTCTTCTTTTCATCATCATGAGCAGTAGAAGTAACTGGTTCTTCCAGAGAAGACTGGTGAGGTTTGGCAGCAGTGCATACAAGCATCTGCATTTAACAAAAACAGAGAGCTTGACTGTGGCCACAAATCCTGGGTTGGTAATGAATCATGACTATTCTTCCCACCAGAATCTTAGAGCACAGAAGAGACTGATATTTGACATTTCCATAAAGTCAAGTATTGTGTAATATACATCCATGTTTTCTCCCTTTCCCTCCATCTCAGCAGCAGTGCATATGGACTCCTTCTGTGTGTGTGTATGTTTTATCTACAGTGCTCACCACTGCAAAAGGACTATGTTAAAAACAGATACAGGAAAAAAAAAAATACAGGGACCAGCAGTTGGCGTAATGTCTATGTTGCTAGACTCCTACATAGTCGACCGTGGTTTGAGACCCAGACCTGGTGGCTTAAACTCATGCCAGGCGCGTGTGTGTGCGTGCCCAAGATCCCAAGAGGAGATAGGAGGAGAAGGGACTGCAGCGTGGCCATTCCCCCTGGGGGTGGGTGATTTCTTGATTTCTGTCTGTCTTTCTGAGCTCACGCACCCTATAGCAAAAACCTCTCTTAAAAAAAAAAAAAGAAAAAGATAAAAGAAAAACAGATACAATTTAGCATTTTGACTTAGAGGGAATAAACAGCCAAGATGATAAAAACCAATTTAAACCTCTAGAGTTAACAGCATCCTGCTGTAGCAGAAAGTTCTGAAGAAAACTAGCTGCTAATATTTTTCAATTAAAGAAAGCCACTATAGGGACCAGCAGTTACCATAATGGCTATGTCACTGGACTCCCATGTAGTCAACCGTGGTTCGCATCCCGGACCGGGTGGCTTAAAACTCACGCCGGGCATGTGTGTGTGCGTGCCCAAGATCCCAAGAAGAGAATGGAGGAGAAGGGACTGCGGCGTGGCCATCTCCCCTGGGGGCTGTTTTTTCGCTTTCTATCTCTCTGTCTCTGTCTGTCTGTCTGGTGAGCGCACGCGCCCTATAGCAAAAACCTCTCCAAAAAAAGAAAAAAAAAAGCCACTATAAGTGGCAAACAAGGGGCTTCAGCTATTTGTATAACATGAAGTAGTGAAAAGTTAGGGATCAAACACAAAACCAGAACATGACATTTTATCCTTTTGGAACTAATTTAGAAATAAGAAAGGGAAAGCAGCCATTCACCAAGGGGAAAGACATACTGAAAGAAAGAAAGAAAAAAGGGAGGGAAAAAGGGATTCTTTGAAGGATGTGAATGCTTGTAGATTTAGAAAATTAGTCCATACCTGGGAGATATCTGCTGTTTTATAAAAGGTTTTTTTATCAAGTGTTTTCAGGCTTCCAATAACACAAGGCAGATCACCCAGCTTAGCAGAGAGAGAGACATTGTCTACCTCAACAACTGCACGGCGCTTATCAGCTGAAGAGAAGTAAAGAAAATTAAAGTCGACATCTTCCCAATGAATTCTTAAGCCTCCTAGGGTTTAAATAATGAAGACTTATGTGGGACAGACTAGTCTTTCAGTGAAACCCACTATTTCTCAAAATGCTATAATTGTGTACACAAATGGTAATTCCCCAGCAAAAAATAAAGAGTATATGGAGTTCTTTTTCTCCCTGTTTATGTTACTCATTCAAAAGTAGCTAAATTTCTTGTTAATGGTTGTGAGCTAAATATGGGTGAAGCAGTAGATGTTTCATTATCTGGAAAGGCAAATTCTATTCACGTAAGCCCATCCTTTTTTTCAGAAGCATTTAATCATGTTATTGTACATGTGTGTTTTCAAAGGGTTAGCTGAGGAAAGAACTGATCCTAGAATGGTGCTAATCAATCTCAAGTTCAAATTCCTAGTTAACTTCACAAAGAAAAGTCTATACAACAGCCATATACCAAACTCTGAATCCTGTTCAGGAATCTCAAACATGAATGTCTTTTGGGACCAGCAGTTAGTGTAATGGCTATGTTGCTGGAGTCCCACATAGTCGACCACAGTTCGAGTCCCAGACCAGGTGGCTTAAACTCACACCGGGCGCATGTGTGTGCGTGCCCAAGATTCCGAGAGGAGAATGGAGGAGAAGAGATTGAGGTGTGGTCATCCCCCCTGGGGGGGTGATTCCTCACTTTCTATCTCTCTGTCTCTCTCTGTCTTTCTGGTGAGCACACGTGCCCTATAGCAAAAACTTCTCCAAAAAAAAAAAAAAAAAGAATGTCTTGACACAAAAGGATTCAGGTATATTCTTGTAATATTAAATGAAAAAAGAAAAACAAAGATCCATGTTTTCACATGATCCTTTTCACATGAATAAACTTTAAAAATACACAGAAAGATTATTCAAATTCTGGTGTATGAATAAAAGTTTTGTCCATAAAGCAGCACAAGAAGAAACAGTTAATATTAGTTATCTTTGGCATTAAGGGTGGGGCACAGTGAAGGAAGAAAGTTTCATTTCTCCTCCTGAACTTCACTGTTTAATGTAAATTTTCTAACCGTGAACGTGTATTACTTTTTTTTTATGAAAGAGAGTACGTAGGAGGGAGGAGGGGTGAGAAGGAGGGCAAGAAAGATTTTTGACAGCATTTTCCACATCACAATTCTCCTGTCCTACCCTCCCACTTAGCTAGGAGCGGAGGCATGCATCCTATTTAGGTTGGACTGGGAACAGAACCTGGACTCTCCATGCAGCCTCAGCTACAATGCATGTGCTCCCTACTGTTTGCACCACTGCTGCTGGGGCATATTATTTATTTATTTATATTATTATATTTCTAATTTACATATAATAGTTGTATATAATTATGGGGTACAATGTGGTTTCTCAAAACACATTGTGTATTCATCACATCAGGGCAATAAACACATCCACCTACCTGAAACGTTCATTACTTTTAGGCGCATTTGAAATCCACTGTTCTAACTATTGATATTTTGACGTATTGTCACTAACTACTGTTGGTACTATGCTATAGCACTCTAGAACTCATTCCATTATCTAGTATACCTGTACTCTTGTGTCTGTTAAGTTTCCCCCATCTCTTTTCCCCTTCTTACTTTTGGAAAACACTGTAATATTATCCACTTTCATGCAACCAAATCTTTGAGCTTCTGTTGAGTAAGAACATACAGTATTTGTCTTTTAGTGCCTAGTTTAATGCACTTATTACAATTATTACACTCCCCGGGGTTCATCCATGTTGCCTGAAATAACTGGATTTCAACTTTATAGTTGAATATTATATCATGTATATATCCTACATTTTTGAATCCTTGCACCAGTTCACCAGGTTGATTCCTTGTCTTAACTATTGTAAAGGGTGCTATAAGAAATATGGGAGTGCATATATCTCTGATTTCCTTTTCTTTGGATATATGTATAGATAGAGATAGATAAATGATAGACATAAAGGAAGGTAGGTAGGTAGATAGATATAGTAGTATGATTGCTAGATCATATACTGGTTATATTTTTAGTTTTTTAAGGAACCCCCATACCATATGCCATTGATATAATAATTATATCAATTTACATTCCCACCAACAGTGTACGCTATTTCATTTTTCTCCACACCTCCACCAACACTTGTTTTCTTTCTTCTTTTTGAGAAAAGCCATTCTAACAAGTGTGAGGTGATATCTCATTGTGCCTTTAATTTGCATTTCTCTAATGATTGTTTGTTTGTTTGTTTTCAGGACCTGGTGGCCATTTGTAGGCCTTCTTTTGAGAAGTGTCTTTTCTGGGTCCTTTTAATATTATAAATATTATTTAAAAGAAAGAAAGAAAGATATATCACTTTTGTAAATAAAGGACAGTATATTTATGTATCATTGCCTTGGATATTCAGAAATCATAAAGCTTGTACATAGGAGACTATTAGCAATATCAAAATCCCACATTTGACTCCTAAATTGCTTATACACACTATGGTAATTATTCCCCTTAAGTTGCATAATTCCTACTTCTTTTTCTCTAAAAATAAGAGATATGAGAAAATTAAACCTCTCTAAATATAAGTCCAGCAGGGCAGGAATAAATTCTATTTTTTTCACATCCTTAGTTTCTACTGGATTACTGGAAAAGTCATGACACATTCTTACATAGAAAAACACAGAAAATACATCATGATTTTTCCAGTGATCCAATAGTACAGTGCCTGGCACACAGTAATTTCTTAATATATTATTATTTAATGTATAGTGAGTGGACATTAACTACTTACCAGATAAATCAATTTTCAGTTTATCCTTCATGTCAGCACTTCCAGAATGCAGTATTTTCCTGACAGTAGAAGCATGTTCCTAAAAAAGAGGTAAGTTTAAAAATCAGAAGGATTGGGACCAGCAGTTAGTGTAATGGCTATGTTGCTGGATTCCCACATAGTTGACCACGGTTCACGTCCCAGACCCGGTGGCTTAAAACTCATGCCGGTCGTGTGTGCGTGCGTGCCCAAGATCCCAAGAGGAGAATGGAGGAGAAGGGATTGCGGCGTGGCCATCCCCCCTAGGGGGTGATTTCTCGCTTTCTGTTTCTCTGTCTCTGTCTGTCTGGCAAGCGCACATGCCCCATAGCGAAAACCTCTTTAAAAAAAATCAGAAGGATCGTCTACTTGCAGCAAATAGATTGGATATATCAAAGAAAGTCTTCCCTTAAATAAAATCTTATACCTACAACATTAATAACAATGCATATACCATGAGATACTATGCATTGTATAAGTCAAATCTGGAAGAGGCTGACTTGACTCGCATCTTCGTCTTTTAGTAGCTACAGTTAATGTCTTTTCTCTGCTCTACATCTCTGCCTCTCACTGCTACCCCTCAGTTGTAGTTGCTAAGGAAAGGCTTAGCTGCAATTTACTGGATATATTAATTAACCCTAATTACGGAAATAGCTTTCTGAAGCCTATCCTTAATATAGTTTCCTAGGCTAAGTGATGCTTGAATACAGGTATCAGCAGGAGAAGAATTCACACACAACATTGAGATGAGCTTCAAAAGCCTTACATAGTGATGAATTTGCAGGAGACACAGTACTGGTCCTCACTGCCCACTTCTGAGATGACAGAAAGGATTTCAGAAGAGTCTTATCTTAGCTGTCCAGTGATAATTGACCGGATCCACTGCTGTCACAATTTTTTTGCAGAAAAATCAACCCACAATGAAAGGTGGCATGTACAGGAGGAAAGAAATGCTGCTGAGTACACATTTGGATAGGACTGCTTAATAGGACATGATTCCTTAGAAACAAATGTTCAAAGTTTTTATGGCCTATTGAAATAGAAAGATTACAGAATCCAGGCAGAACTATACTTACACACTGAAGATATCTGCCCTGAGATACAAAGGTTTCTTACCGGAGGCAGACGCAATATAAACTGGTTCTCAAGTTCACAAGGAAGTTCATCCTGGCTTTTATTCATCCCTTGTTTTTGAGTTCATGAACATAAAAATTAAAAAAAAAAAAAAAGAGTCACATAAAAACTCCTCTTGCTCCCCCTGCTGACCACTTCTATCAATAGTGTTTAAATTACACAAGCTCTTGTCCAAAATCTTTACTGTAACATGTACACCATTCTGTAATACCTTATCGGATGTAATTTGATTATTTATCTAAGTCACCTTATCTGTCCTCCAGTATGTGTAGATTTTCCAAAGTCAATCCGAAGTACATGATGTTATTTAGTGAACAAGTGAGTTAAGTCTTATTAGTATAATTCTTACACAGTCAGTAAAGAACAACGATTCAACAACACAGTCTTGGCTACCTTACTACATGACTAAAACCTGAAATCAACCCAGAAACCATTTGTAGGACTGTTCTATGATCAGCTAAAGTAATCAGGGGGTTAATTTTCAATATTTCATCCCCTTCCATGGATTAGTAGGAATTAAGCAGGCCACAGGGGAGCAGGCAGATTTTTATGACTCGAGCCTGCATCAACGGCTCCAAGCTACCTTAGGAAAAAGTTATCAGTAAAGTTCTTTTTATTAAAAAAAATTGGTTTAGTAAGCCAGGCTATGAAAGAAAGATATTGTATGTATCCACTCAATATATACCGACTATCCGCACTCT
>NW_006203595.1:619734-622915 GCF_000334495.1 Tupaia belangeri chinensis | reverse complement strand
CCCCCTAAAGGGTGTCGACCCCATGATCCACACTGCAGCTCTCAGACAAGCCCAAGATGGATACAGGCATGCCCAGCATACTCAAGGTCTCCAGACTTGAACCAGAAACTCTTATATGTGGAATTGTCTCACAGAACGTACTGTTTTACCTATGTGCCACTGTCTGGTGCCAAGTCCATTTCTTACGGCTAGACCATCGAAATGAATACACCTAATCTCATGGAACAGATGCATTCTTGAAGGTAGGAGATATGAATAGAACATAAAATTGGATTTATTCATTTCTAGCATTGATTATGTGCATTACATATGTGCCTTGAACTACACTGACTGCATTATGTATATTACTTCATTTCATTAATCCTCACAATCACCACTTATTTTAAATACCCCTAAAAGATACTTAAATCATAAGAAGAATCCTTTCATAATATGTATATGTGTGTATATATATATAAAGATATACTTATATATACATATTTATATGTATATGCACACACATCTTCAGTAAAATGAATAATCCCCTCCAAGTCAATCTTTTTTGACACATTATTATCTATAATTATGGGGTACACAGTGTTATAAACTTATATAAATAGGATGGGATGACTGAATCAAGCTAATTAACATATTTATCAGCTGAAATCAACCCAGAAACCACTCGCAGGAATGTTCTATGATGATTTATTTAGCTCCTATATAACTGCAGCTTTCTACTTTTGACCAACCTCTTCCCATTTCTCCCAACTCCCAGCCTCTGATAACCACCAGAGAATAGTCTCTGCTTCTGAGTGTTCTATTGTTCTAGATTCCACATGAGTGAAATCATGCAGCATTTGTCTTTATCTGCCTGGCTTGTTTCACTTAATATAATATCTCCCAAGTTCAGCCATTTTGTTGCAAATGATAGGATTTCATTCTTTTTTTAAGGCTGAATAGTATTCCATCACATATACATATCACATTTTCTTTGTCCATTTACCTGCTGATGAACACTTAGGCTGACTGTGTAACTTGGCTATAGTGCTGCAACGAACACAGGAGTGCCAATATCTCTTCAGCATCCTCACTTCAACTCCTCTAGATATATACCCACAGTTGGGATTGCTGGATCTCAGGTAAATCTTTATTTTTAATCTGATTTTCCTTCTATTTGGGATATAACTCTAGTGGCTTGCATTTTTATAATTTATTTTACATTCCTTCACTGTATATCATTACAGCAATGAAAAACTGTATATTGGTTCAATCAAAGATATTACCATACAGGGACCAGCAAATAGTATAATGGCTATGTTGCTGAACTCCCATGTAGCTGACTGTGGTTTGAGTCCCGGACCCGGTGGCTTAAACTCACGCCGGGCGCGTGTGTGTGCGTGCCCAAGATCCTGAGAAGAGAATGAAGGAGAAGGGATTGTGGCGTGGCCATCCCCCCTGGGGGGTGATTTCTCGCTTTCCATCTTGCTGTCTCTGTCTTTCTGGTGAGCGCACGTGCCCGGTAGCAAAAACCTCTCCAAAAAAAAAAAAAAGTTATTACCATACATGTTTTCTTCAACAGATAATTTTCAATTTTGTGTCTCTTAAATATTTTTCTTTATTTCCCCCTTGATTCCCTCCCTTTCACTCTCTGCTTTTTGGGTACTGGGGAAGATTTTTCTTCTTCTGAGGAACAAAGTATGTATGAGAGAATTCAGAAATTTATAGAAAAAAAGAAATTAGACTTTCTCTGGTACAATTTTTTTTTGAAATCCATGCAGAATGTTTTCATAATAGGCATTTTCCACAAACTGTTTGAATACCCTGATGTATATGAAACGTGACAGTTTCCTTATGTTCTAAGAATACTATACATTAAGTTATAAGATCTTATTCCTCAAGTTAGAGTAAATACTCCAGTTAATGTATGGTCCTAATACTCTGTAAATCATTAACTGGGCTCTGAGTTTTGAATTTGAAGTTTTGAATTTGAATCTTATTTAAAAACACTAGAATCTTTTTGAAAAAAACATACCAGCAGGTCTGGGACCTTATTAGGGTGAAATCATTTAGCAGTTATAATTTAAATCCTTTCGTATAACTTCAGAAACTATGAGCAGTGGAAAAGCAAACAGGATGGGGGGAGGAACACAGTATCTACCAGTCATTTCTTCCTTTCTTGCTTCATACAGTTAAACACACACATATACTTATGTATGTGTGCAAATATAAGAAAAAAGGTTAATTAAGATTACATAGATGAAATAAAAATAAAAATCTTGAGCCTAAGCATAGTGCCTGATGAAACAAAACAAAATGAAAAAATTGGGAGCAGAAACACAGATTATGGGAAGAACTAGCTGCTAAGCAAGATTTTATCAGATCAGTAGTAACTTTTAGATTTCTCAGCAGAACTAAGACTAGAGCATTCTGTTCATTTCAATGCCTTTTGGGCAACTCCTACTTTATGGAAGAAAGATTTTAAGAATTGACACTATATCAAAGAAGTTGCTTATAAACCACCCTAATAAAAAATGCGTGGGAGAGAAGGTGGACAAAACCTAGTTGAAACGAATTTTTTTTTTTTTTTAGAAATCTGTTACCTTCATTTACCCAAAGAACTGATTGTACGGTATTTATTTTAAGAAATACCGCTTTTTTTTCCCACCAAGCTCTCCTTGATTCCTAATTAACAGGACCACTCTCTGCCTTTCTCCCTCAGCTCTACGAGGCTTTTGCAGAATTACAATTCTGACTAGCAGCGGGGCCAGCCGGTGCTTAGTAATTAAAACGGCTGGATCCCACATGGCCGGCTGTGTGGATCGAGCAGTCCCAGACCCAGCGGTTTGGGAAAGACCTGGAGCTCCTGTATATGCGCCCAAACCCCCCCGAAGCGAGAGAGAAATAGAGGACAAGAGACTACAGCGTGACCGTCCCCTTTCGAACTCCTCTCCCTTCAGTCATTATATTCGCCCTCTAGGAAAAAAAAATGTAAAAAAGAAAGAAACAATCACAAGAAAAAGAATTCTAACTAGCTGGAAGCGTCTGGCAGCACGCTTCAGACAGCACAAACCCCAACGAGTATATATATATTTTTTTCCAAGTTCACAGTCTACATACTGGCTACAGCTCGGACGAAGTGCCTATTCCGTCCTTCTCACTGGGGCGCTCAGCCTCCAAGGGGACGTCCCGGCTCCCGGGCTTT
>NW_006203595.1:604616-619035 GCF_000334495.1 Tupaia belangeri chinensis | reverse complement strand
GGTCACAGTTTAAACCAACGTTTACAAGTTCGCTTTTCCCAAAGAATATGCGCGGGGTTATGAAAAATGAAAAACCAAAAACTTAAAAAGCGACATACCTTTCCCCTTGGGTATGTTTTTCCGAGTTTTGGCAGGAGTTTGGGTGCTGCTGTCGGCAGCGGTGTGCTCACCCTGGTCGCCGTGGTCGCCGTGGTCGCCGTGGTCGCTCGGTGCCAGGGTGCCCTGGTCGCCGGCAGTGTGTGCGCTGCCGTCACAAGTAGTTTCAGCACCATGGTCAACAGGAATTTGGGGCTGTTGGTGGCTCATGACTTCTGAGGTTGAAGTTGTTGGTGTTGAGGAATCGGAGAGCTGTCCCTCAGGGCGCTCCATCATCCTGGTCTTTGGGGTCTTAAAATGGCTTCCTGCCTGGTCATGTGACCTGAAAATTACCAGAACTCTCAAAGTTATGCCGAAGGTATCTTTTTTAAAGACAAATGGATCCTATTTAGAGACATTCCAGGTGCACATTAAAGACCGTAGCCATGAGTCTGTATTGTCTAACACCTAAACTTAGTTATAAGGAGTATTTTCAGAAAATTGTTGTGCACTCATTTCATCTGGATACACATTGTTTCTTCCTACTCAATCACGGTAGATTATTAGAGCTTCAGATTTAGACAAACTTGTTTTGTTCCCTTTTGAAATCCATATAAAGATCTACTGATCTTGGGACCAGCAGTTAGCATAATGGCTATGTCGCTGAACTCCTTTTTTTTGGAGAGATTTTCACTGTAGGGCGCGTGCGCTCGCCAGACAGACAGAGAGAGACATAGAGACAGAAAGCGAGAAATCACCCCCCAGGGGGGATGGTCACGCCGCAATCCCTTCTCCTCCATTCTCCTCTCGGGATCTTGGGCACGCACGCACACGCGCCCGGCGTGAGTTTTAAGCCACTGGGTCCGGGACACGAACCACGGTCGACTATGTGGGAGTCCAGCGACATAGCCATTACGCTAACTGCTGGTTCCCCCCCTGGGGGGTGATTTCTTGCTTCCTGTCTCTGTCTCTCTCTGTCTTTCTGGCGAATGCATGTGCCCTAGAGCAAAAAAACTCTACAAAAAGAAAAAAAAAGATCTACTGATCTTCATTTGGGTTTTAGGTCATAGGGCTACATGAGGGTTATAACACAAAATAGACCAATTAAACTACTTTCACATGTACTTTAGAATATTCTTGAAGGTATTCATTAAATCCGAAAAAGGAATCCTTTGATGAAAAATTTTTAAGTTCTATTTTGGGTAACTGAAATAACCAAGTAATTGTTTTGCATCCTATGGACAATGAAATATATAATCAACTTTCTTTGTGACAGCTGCTAGGAAGCTCAGAGCTCAATTTGCTACCCACCTCTAATGAACCTTATTGGCATATTGTTGACCTTTCTCTTAGCTGTGTTCCCTCTTAATTCCCTAATTATTTTTCAACTTGTGCAGTAAATAACATTGCAAGCTGCTCAAGACATTTTCTAAAAGCAGTTGTAACTCTTAGATAAAAGAAAACAATGCTCTTACATCCCTGTGTATGGAGGAGGAGAGCTCAGCAAGCAACTGCTCACTAACAGGTTCAATCATCGGACAAATGTTGGTTGAGAACTGAATGTGCTAGACTTGATTCGACACATGTATTAAATACTTACAATATGCTGTGTTTCATGGAAAGGAGCCAAAAATTCCCCTTAAGAAAATACACAGTTGGGACCAGCAGTTAGCGTAATGGCTGTCACTGGACTCCCATGTAGTCGACTGCAGTTTGAGTCCTGGACCCGGCGGCTTAAACTCACGCCGAGCACATGTGCATCCGTGCCCAGGACCCTGAGAGGAGAATGGAGGAGAAGGGATTGCAGCGTGGCCATCCCCCCTGGGGGGTGATTTCTCACTTTCTGTCTCTCTGTCTTTCTCTTTCTGGCGAGCATACATGTCCTATAGCAAAAACCTCTCCAAAAAAAGAAAATGTACAGTCTAGTTAGTCATACACATGTGTAATTTTTCTCTGATTGCCAGATTTCTGGCTTCTTCTTAAGGAAAAAGCAAAGAAAAAGTGGAAAAAGTAATGATGAGTTGTTGTTTTTCTTAGTAGGAAAGTACTATCCATGAAGTTAAACATGATGTACAGATGCGAAACTCATATATGTACAGATGCGAAACTCATATATATATATATATATATATATATATATACACTATTGTATTTTTTAAAAGAATTATTTTGTTTAACTTCATTGATTTGTTTTAATTTGATCAGAGATGGAGAGAGAGAGAGAAAAAGTGAGAAAGCAAGCCACCAGGTCCAGGACTCAAATCATTGTCAGCCATGCAGGAGTTCAGCACCCTTCACCATCATGCCACCTGCTGGCTCCCATACTATCGTATTTTCAGGTTCATACCACTATATTGTTGATTTCTGTTCTGTCATGTTGCTATTTCTTTCCAATAAGTTTGTTGGCACTTGTTCCTCTGTGAAGCACTCTTCCCCCTCCCCAAACATGACCTCAATTCATTTCATCATTATAGAAATTACATACATGTATATGTGGCTTCAATAGAAATTAATGGAGTAAAGTAGCAGGAGCTATTCTAAGGTTAATAATAGCTAACATTCATTGAGCACTTATTATGTGCTAGACTCCTTGCTGAGTGTTTTGTGTACGTGATCTCATTTACAGTAGTAGACCAGTAAGTATTTTTTTTTTTGGAGAGGTTTTTGCTATAGGGCGCATGCACTTGCCTGAGAGACAGAGACAGAGACAGAGAGAGAGAGAGTGAGAAATCACCCCCCGGGGGGAGGGGATGGCCAGAATGCAATCCCTTCTCCTCCATTCTCTTGGGATCTTGGGCACACACATACACACGTGCCCAGCATGAGTTTAAACTACCAAGTCTGAGATTTGAGCTGCAGTCAACTACATGGGAGTCCAGCAAAATAGCCATTACGCCAACTGCTGGTCCTGCCCTATAAGTTTTGTTTTGTATAACTATGACCCTGCTTATTTTTTTTTAGATTAGTAAATTGAGATTTTCAAATGTTAATTAACATGACCCATATCACACACTTAGTAAATGGCAGAACCAGTACTTAAAATAAACCCATGTCTGTCAATATTTGTCAATATTATGTACATCTATATACTCAGATCTTTCCTGAATAATTTAATGTTCAGTTATTCCCCATACTCACTCCCCTCAGTCCCTGATACCTTCTATTTTCTTTTTTTGTTTGTTTGTTTGGCTTTTGGGGGGGGGAGTGGGGAGAGGTTTTTGCTATAGGGCACGTGCGCTCTCCAGAAAGACAGGGAGAGACAGAGAGACAGAAAGTGAGAAATCACCCCCCACGGGGGATAGCCATGCCGCAATCCCTTTTCCTTCATTCTCCTCTTGGGATCTTGGGCATGCACGCACACACGCCTAGTGTGAGTTTAAGCCACCAGGTCCAGGACTCAAACCATGGTGGGCTACATGGGAGTTCAGCAACATAGCCATTACGCTAACTGCTGGTCACAGTACCTTCTATTTTCTATCTCTATGAATTTGCCTAATATAGGTGCCTCATGTAAGTGAAATCATGCAGTGTTTGCCCTTTAGTGTCTAGCTTCATTCAGTTAACATAGTGTTCTCAAGTTTTCATGTTGTAGCATTTATCTGAATTCCATTCCTTTTTTATTTTAAGAGGTTTTTGCCTTAGGGCGTGTGCTCTCTAGAGAGAAAGAGACATTTAAAAGGAAAGTGAGAAATCACCCTGGGGGGGGGGGGTAGCCATGCTGCAATGCCTTCTCCTCCTTTCTCCTCCTGGGGAGGAGACACACACATGTGCCAGGTGTGATTTTCAAGCTACTCAGTCTGGGACTTGAACCACAGTTGGCCATGTGAGAGTCCAGCAATGTAACCACTATCCCATCTGCTGGGCCCAAATAACATTCCATTGTAGGAATATACCATGGTTTTTCAATCCATTCATTTGTTGATGGACATTGGGTTGTTTACAACTTTCATTTACTGTGAATAATGCTTCTATGGCTATGGGTGTCAAAATATCTATTTGAGGGCCCGGCAGGTGGTGTGGTAGTTAAGGCGCTGGACTCCCACATGGCCAACTGTGGTTCAAGAATAATAATAAATAAATAAAATTTAAAAATATATATCTATTTGAGTCCCTGCTTGCAACTCTCTTGTGTATACACTTAGAAGTGGAATTGCTGGATCATATGGTAAGTCCTTATTTAGCTGTTTGAGGAATGATCAAACTCTTTTCCTATACCAGTTTAGATTCCCACCGACAATACAAAGGGTTCCAATCTATCCACATACCCCATTAAGAACAATAGTGGGGGCTTTCCCTGTAGCACAGTGATTATGTGCTGTGCATAGGGATCTGAATCCCACATTACTGACCCTGGTTTAAATCCCAGCCTTGGCAACTTGAAAAACATGTGAGGTGCCTGTGTGTGCATATACTCAAAATCCTGATGGAATGGAGAAATGAAAGCAAAAGGAGTATGGCGTGACCATGGCCCATTTGGGGAGGTGCTTCCCCCCACACACACATACACCTTAGTGAGCACACGTGCCCTCTGGAAATAAAAAACTAAAAAAAAATAATAATAGCTGTCTAAGGAGTATTATTATTATTGTGGTCTTGACTTGCATGTTCTTACTGGTAGTGATGTTGAGAACAATTTTATGTGTTAACTGACCATTTGCATATCATCTTTGTGGAAATATCTATTCAAGTTCTGTGCTCATTTGTTAACTTGAATAGTTGGATTTTACTTCTTGTCATTATTGAGTTATATAGTTTTTCATGTATTCTGAATACTAAGCCCTATCAAAAATACATATGCTTTGCAAATATTTTCTCCTATTCCCTTGGACTGGCTGTCTGTCTGTCTGTCTGTCTGTCTGTCTCTCTCTCTCCCTCTCCCTCTCTCCCTCCCTCTCCCTCTCCCTCTCTCCCCCCTCCCTCCCTCTTTAAGTGGGAACTTTGTCTCTCTTCCAAATTTATTTATGCCATGAGTACAAGTGAGAGAAACAGACATATAGCACTTCTGACAGGATCTTGATGCCATGTTCCACCTCCAGTTTCAGCGAGCCTGGATCATGGCATATTCAAGGAGGTGTGCTGACATGAACTGGCAACCTTCCCATAAGAGTTTGCCTAACAGTGTTGTGTTATACCAATGCATTACTGTTGGGTCCCTTCTCACTGTTGATAGTATCCTTTGATACACCAAGTTCTTAATTCTGAAAAAATGCAATTTATCTACTTTTTTGTTGTTGTCTGTACTTTTGGTGTCATATCCAAGAAATCATTATTAAATTCAATATTGTGAAGATTTCCCTTTATGCTTTCTTCCAAGAGTTTTATAGTTTTAGGACTTTGATCCATTTTAGCTAATTTTTGTATATGATGCCAGGTAAGGGTCCAACTTCATTCTTTTGCATGTGGATATCCTATCCAGTTTTCCCCAACATCATTTGTTAAAAAGACTGCATTTTCTCCCATTGAATGGTTTTGGTGTGCTTGCGAAAAGTCAGTTCACCATCTATGCAAGGATTTATTTCTGTGCTCTCTATTCTGTTCCATTGGTCAGTATGACTATCCTACATCAATATCACACTCTTTTGATTACTGTAGCATTGTATTAAGTTTTGTGATTCCAATTATATTTTATTTGCTAAATTTATTTTTAATTGAGTAATAACCATATATATGTTTATGGAGTGCAATATGATGTTTCGATGTATGTTTATAATGTGGCGTGATCAAATCAGACTAGTTATCAAAGCACTACCTCACCTATGTACCATTTTAAAATCTTCCAGTAATTTAAAAATATACAACACGTTATTATTTATCATAGTTACCATTCTGTGCAATAGATAACTAAAGAGTATTTTTTCCTATCTAACTGAAAGTGTGTACCCTTTAACGAACATCTCCACTTTCCCCATATACTCTTCTCCTCTAGCCTCTGGTAACCATCATTCTACTCTCTACTTCTATGAGTTCAATGTTTTTTGTATTCCAAATGTAAGTGAGACCATGTGATATTTGTCTTTCTGTACCTGGTTTATTTTACTTAGCATAAAGTCTTTTAAATTAATCTGTATTGTTGCAAATGACAACATATCTTTCTCGTTTAAGGCTGAGTAGTATTCTGTCGTGTTTATATACCACATCTCTATTTGCCTAATTCTGGAAACTTAGGTCATTTCCCTACCTTAGCTATTGTGAGTACCACTGCAGTGAATGCGAGTGCAGATATTGCTTCAGCACACTTATTTCAATTCCTTTGAATATATACCCAGAAGCGAAATTGCTGAATCATACAGTAACTTTATTTTTAGTCTTCCAAGGACCCTCCCTACTGTTTTTCTATAGTGGCTATATTAACTTACATTCCCACTGACAGTGCACTTAGGTCCCCTTTTTTCCATATCCTCAGCAACACTTATTTTTTGTCTATTTGATAATAGCCATTTTGACAGGTGTGAGGTGATAACTTGTGTTTTTAATTTGCCTTTCTCTGATGATTGGTAATGATTAGCACTTTTTCATATATCTGTTGTCCATTTGTATGTGGTTTTTTGTTTGTTTGTTTTTGTTTTTGTTTTTGCTGTAGGGCATGTGCACTTGCAAGAGAGAGACACAGAGAGAAACAGACAAAGAGAAAGAAAGTGAGAAATCACCCCCCAGGTGGATGGCTACATTGCAAATCCTCATCCAGTCTCCTCTTGGAGATTTTGAGCACACACACACACATGCCTGATGTGATTTTTTTTTTTTTTTTGAGCCACCAGGTCCAGGATTTGAACCTTGGCTGGCCATGTGGGATCCAGTGCCTTACCCTCCATGCCACTTGCTGGCCCTGTATGCCTTCTTTTGATAAGTGGCTATTTAGGTCCTTTGACCAGTTTTTGAATAAATTTTTTCTTGCTATTGAGTTGTTTGAATTTGTATTAAGTTTTGAAATCAAAAACTGTGACTCTTACAACTTTATTCTTTTTAAAGAAAAAAAAAGATTTCTTGGCTATTAAGTTCCTTGAAATTTCATATGAATTTTAAGATGGATTTTTCCATTTCTTTTTTTTTTTTTTTTTGTGGGGTTTTTACCTTGGGGGGCGGCGCCAGACAGACAGAGGGAGACATAGAGACAGAAAGCGAGAAATCACCCCCCAGGGGGGAATGGTCACGCCGCAATCCCTTCTCCTCTATTCTCTTCTCGGGATCCTGGGCATGTACGCACATGCGCCGGGCATGAGTTTTAAGCCACCGGGTCCGGGACGCGAACCACAGTCGACTACGTGGAAGTCCAGCGACATAGCCATTACGCTAACTGCTGGTTCCCCGATTTTTCCATTTCTGAAAAGAGATGCTGGGATTTTGATAAGGATTGCAGTGAATATGTAGACCACTTTTGGTAGTCTTTCCATTTAACAATGGTAAGTCTCCCAATCTGTGAACATGAGATGTCTTTCCATTATTTATGTCTTTATTTATCTATTTTTTTTCTGTAGAGCGTGTGAGCTCACCAAAGAAAGAGAGACAAAGACAGAGAAAGAGAGGGAAAGTAAATCATTCCCAAGGAGGATGACCACACCACAATCCCTTATCCAGTGGTCCACTCTCCTCAGGTTTTTGGCGCGCACACACACACACACACACACACACACACCCTGAATGATTCTCAAACTGCTAGGTCAAGTGTGATTCTCACGCCACTGGGTCTGGTACTCAAACTGTGAAACTGGTCAAGTGGGATCCAGTACTTTAACCTCTGTGCCATCTGCTAGCCCTTTCTTAAATTTTTTTATTCGATGTTTTGTAGTCTTTTGCCTACTTACTTAAATTTATTTGTATTTTATTCTATTTGAAGTTATTGTAAATAAAGACTTTTTTTTAGATTTTTGTTTTCATATTGTCCATTTTTAATGGATAGAAATGCTGAGGTGGCATGGTGATTAAGGCACTGGACTCCCACATGGCCAAATATGGTTCAAGTCCTGGACCTGGTGGCTTGGTTTCTCACTTTCCCTCTCTCTTTCTCTCTCTCTTTTTCTGTCTTTCTCTCTCACTGGTGAGTACATGTATCCTACAGCAATTTTTTTAAAATAATTTTTTGGAGGGTTTTTTTGCTGTGTGTGTGCTCGCCAGGAAGACAGAGAGAGACAGAGAGACAGAAAGCGTGAAATCATCCCCCAGAACAGAGTATGTTAAGGTTGTTATTATAATTATTTTTAATTTGACCAGAGAGAGACAGAGGGAAAGTGAGAAGGCAAGCTGCCAGGTGCAGGAGTAGAACTGTAGTCAGCCATGTGGGAGTCCAGTGCCTCAGCTACCAAACTACCTGCTGGCCCTGCTATAGCAAATTAAATAATAATAATAAATTTAATTTTAAAATAATTCTTTAAAAAAAGAAATACAACTGATTTTTGTGTGCTGATTTTGTATCCTATTACATTGCTAAATTTATTAATTTTAATAGTGTGTGTGCATGTAATCTTTAGGGGTTTCTGCATATAAGATCATGTCATCTATGAACAGAGATAATTTTATTCTTGCTTCCGAATCTTAATGCCTTTATTTCTTCTCCTTGCCTAACTGTGCTGGTTAGAACTTCCAATATTATGTTGAATAAAAGTGATCAGAATGACGTACTTGTGTTGTTCATGGCCTTAGGGACAAAGCTTTCAGTTTCTCACCATTGAATATAATCTGTGCTATGAGGTTCTTATGTATGGCCTTTATTACATCGACGTTTCCTTCTTTTACTACTTTTTTGAGTGTTTTTCTTTTTTATCATTAAAGGATGTTGAATTTTGTCAAATGTATTTTTCAGTATCAATTGAGATCAGATACATTTTTCTTAATTTTATTAGTGTGATGTATTACATTGATTTTCATATGCTGAAACATTCTAATGTTCTGGGAATAAATCCTATTTTGCCATGGTATATAATCATTTTGATAATATGCCGAATTCTTTGTGCTAGTATTTTGTGGAAGATATTTGCATCAGGGCTGGCCTAGTGGTTAGAGGAGCCAGATCCCACAGGGCTGACCTTGTGGTTTGAATCCTGGCCCTGGTGGCCTGAAAAACAGGCCAGGCATGTGTGCATATGTGCCCCAGTTCCCAGCAGGATAGAGAAATGGAGACAGGATCACAGTGTGACCACATACCATTGAAGGGTGCTTTTTTCTTCTCCCTCCCTGTCTGTCTGTCTCTCTCTGGTAAGTACATGCACCCTTTGGCAATTGAAAAAAAAAGGTATTTGCATCAATATTCACAAGGGATATTGGTCTACAGTTTTCTTTTTTTTGTTAGTGTCTTTGTCTAGGTTTAGTATCAGGGTAATGTCAGCCTTATAGAATAAGTAATGAAATGTTCCCTCATATATTCTAGAAGAGTTTGAGAAGGATTGTCATCAATTCTTTAAATTTTCGGTAGAATAGAATTCTTCAGTGAGCCTCTCTGGTTCAGAGCTTTTATTTGTTGAAAAGTTTTTGATTACTGACTGAATCTCTTTACTAATTACAGGTCTGTTGAGATGTTCTATTGTTTCTAAGTTTATTTATTTCTTCTATGAGAGAAGGAAAGGGAGAAGCTCCTCAAACAGATTATCAATGAAACCAAATTGTGTTGATATCTTCATGCTACCATCCTACCCATGACTTCAGCCAACCAGGATCATGAACATACATGTGTACCTGGCATGCACAAGGAGATCCTGGGACCCTCCCATGTGGCTTGTGTTACTGCTCATCGACTGCAACTGGCCTGAGGTTTTCTATTTATTTAGGATTCTGTTTTGGTAAATGGCGTGTTTCCAGAAATTTGTCCATTTCATCTAGATTGTCCAACTTGCTGGCGTACAATTGTAAATAGTATTCTCTTACAAAGCTTTTCATTTTTGTAAAATCAGCAGTAATGTCCTCATTCTCTTTTGTGGTTTGAGAAATTTAAGTCTTCTCTCTATTTTTTTTCCCTAGTCAATCTAGCTAAAGTTTCCTCAATTTTGTTGATATTTCAAAGAACCAACTTTTTATTTAATTGATATTTTTCTATTGTTTTTGTATTCTATATTTAGAGTCTGGTTTCCTTTCCCATTTTTTGCCCTTAGTTATCTTTAGCTTTTTGAACAGTTGATTTAAAGTTTTTGTCTAGTAAATCCATTGACTTTACTGTTCTTTTTTTTTTTCTTTTTTGCAGAGGTTTTTGCTATAGGGCGCGTGCGCTCGCCAGAAAGACGGAGAGAGACAGAAAGCGAGAAATCACCCCCCAGGGGGGGATGGCCACGCCGCAGTCCCTTCTCCTCCATTTTCCTCTCGGGATTTTGGGCACGCATGCCCACATGCCCGGCGTGAGTTTAAGCCGCTGGGTCCAGAACTTGAACCACGGTTGACTACATGGGAGTCCAGCGACATAGCCATTACACTAACTACTGGTCCTGGCTTTATTGTTCTTCATGGACAGTTTCTATTAATTTATTTTGCTGAGAAAAAAGGTCATATTTCTTTCTTTTTTTTGCATGTCCTGTAATTTTGCTGAAAAATGTATATTTTGAATATTTGAATTGTCAAGTCTTGAAGTATGATTCTCCCCCCTCTGCTGAGTTTGTTTTTACTTCTTTAGTTCTTTATTCTTTTGTCTTTATCCTTGGTCACATGAAGTTTGTATTCCATAGTTCAGTGGTCAGCTAGCATTTTGACAGGATCTCTTTAAATGCTTGGAGCCAAGACGAAAAAGAGAGAGACAAGAAAAGGTGTGAATCCCTGTGTTTGCAGATTGTCTCTATGTTGGGGAATTCCTTTAATGTTTATCCAGTCTGTTTACAGTTCTCCCTTTAACCTTCAATTCCTGCTTGCATGTATCCTGAGGTATATCAAGAAATGAAAACGTAGGGTCTTAGACCTTTTCTGATCATGTGTCCAGCCCTGGGTCTAATCATGGCATTCTCAATTTCCTGGTATACATGAGTACTCTTTAAAAGTTCTTATTTCTCTACATATTTTTTTCCTTCCTTTAGTCTATTACTTGTCCTGACTGTTATATCTTTCCCCAAGCTGCTCCAGACAATACTTTCCCCTTTAAATGCTTTCAGCAGAAGCCACCCAGTCCTAGGAATGCTCCAACTTAAGAAAAATAAAGACAGACCATGGCATCAATCCTTGAGGGAGTCACTAGTCAAGTTGAAACACACAATCACAATTTGGGAGACTGAGGTTGGCATTGTTCTCTCCACTGATACCAGTCTGTACTAGGAGTGCAGGTCTGGGGTGGAGAGCTGGCAGGCAGGAGATTAAAAACACTGTAGTGCTTTTTTACTACAATGTAGCTTCTTTTTAAATTCAGTGTTCTTATGTGTGTTTTTTACTAGATTACACAGTTCTGCAAAAATTGATAGTTGTTGCCAGCTTACTAGTTGCTTTTGGAGGGATGGAGCCCCGGCGTTCCCTACTGTACCATTTTCTGTGGCATCACTTAACAAATACAGTTATCATAAACTTTTGATTAGTTTCCAGAGTTCTGATAATGTGATTTTGACAGTGTTTCTATTTATTTTCTTCTGTGAAGGGGATAGACTTTTTAAAATTTTGCCAGAGGGCATAAGTGTTCAGAGAGAGAGAGGGGGGGGAGTGAGGGAGGGGGAAAAAGCGCTCTCCAATGGAGTGTGGGCACACCACCATTTCTTTCCCATCCTTTCAGGATTTGGGGCACACATACACACATCCAGATGTATTTTGAAAGGCACCAGAGCTGGGATCCTCACTGCCCAGTGGTCTGTGTCTGGCTCCCTTAATTAACCACCAGGTCACAGAGCCAGCCTGAGATGGACTTTTAGTGTCTCTTATTTCTGCTGATGTCACTCCAACATGGAAATCTTTTTTAAAAACTTGCTCTTACTGGAGAGAGACAGAGGGAGAGCGAGAGAAAGAAAGCATCCCTCAGAAAAGATGGGCCATGTCACAATCCCTTCTTCATTCTCCTCTTGGGATTTTGGCCATGCACACACACATATCTGTATGTCTTCCAAGCTGCTGGGTCCACTAACTGCACAGTTGGCCATGTGGGATCCAGCTGCCTTAACCTTCACACCACCAGCGGCCCAAACATGGGACTCTTTCTCAGGGCAAATTGTCTGTTTCAGTATTTTACTCCAACAGAGAATCATTGGTGGAAGGAGGCAATGTCTGGCTGCTCTGACTTCTATATCGGCCTGCTCATGGCTCTCAGTCTCAGTATTTTCATTGGAGGAGACTTTATCTTTAAAAAGATAGGCCTGGGCCAGCAGGTAGTATAGTGACTAAAGCACTGGACTCCCACATGGTTGAGTTCAAGTCCCGGACCTGGCAACTTGAAAAATCACTCCAGACGCATGTGCATGTGTACCCTAAATCCTAAGAGGAAAATGGAGAAGGGATTGTGGTGTGGTCATCCTCCCCGAGGGGATGATTTCTTATTCTCTCCTTCTCTGTCTCTGGCAAGTAAGTGCACATACCCTACAACAAAAATTTTGAAAAAATGGGCCTTATTAAAATAACAAACAGTGATTATATTAGAGCAGTTACAGCAATTTGTCATTCTCCCGACTCACAGGCTAATCAGAGAGAAAGGATCCCTTTGCACTCCTCCCTTTTATTACTGCTTTATGGGTTTTATATTCTATTCTAATCTCTTGTCCATCCCCGGTATTCTAGCTCCCTACATATCCTTAGATTCTCTGTCTTGATCATTGAATACATGAATGAACATTATAGGGTTTTGCATTTCCTGTTCATGTTTTATGAAAGGAATAGTACTCCTATAAGAAAAATGAGTTATAAAATTCACTGGTTACTCCATAAATTTGAGGGTAAGGAGTGAGAGTCATTTGCAAAGATTCAGATAGTTTCACCTTCCTCTTCTTAAAACCACTAGAATATAATATGCCTCAGTTTGGTGAGTATAGCAATAACAGTGATGAAGATGAGGATGAGGATGATGAAGATGAAGATGAGCATGAAGAAGATGAGGATGATGACGAGGTGGAAAATTTTTCTGAAGACGATCTGGAAAGGGAACTACAGGCCAAATTTATGGAATCTGGCCAGTATGAGGCACAGGAAGGCGCCAGTTCAATAGGCAAGTCAGAGGAGTAAAAGGGATGGGACTGGGGTTGGTGGCAGTGCCAAAGGCTGATTATAAACATGCATGAAATACAAGGCTAAGTTGGAAAAGTTAATGCTCAGATATATAGGGGAGTTTTACTTGACTTGGGTCTTCGCCCATTAGTTCAGGTTATATTTAGATACATACAAAGTTTCTGTCTATCTCTGCTAGTAATGAAACTTCAAAAGCAGATTTATTATGCTGAGAAAAAGCTCCAGGAGATTCAGAAGAAAGCACAAAGACAGAAGAATCTCTTGATGAAAGTGGAAAACCTGATGCTCAAGGTAAGTTCTTGTTGGTATAAAGAAATCCTGTTAGGTTATTTTCACAATCACATCTTTGTATTTCCATTCATGTCATCTCCATGCAGTGTTCTTGGTCATCCATGAACCTAAACAACCTTTTAGAAACTCTCAATAAAAGAGCCCCATGCTGTTTCACTTGAGTAATTTTGATTATCTAATAGAAACATTTTTGGGAAGGGACCAGGTGACCTTAAATAATAATTGCCAATACTGAGCATTTTACTATATGGAAGGAACATAAAAGGCTAAGGATTTTACACATATTATCTCATTTCATCCTCACATCCCTAAAACATAGGTACTGTCACCATTTCTTTTTTATAGATAAGGAATTGAAACTCAAAGAGGTTAAATAACTTGCCAAGGAAAACAATAAATAGTATAGTGTCAACCCTATTGTTTATACCAAAATGTATTCATTACAGTAAAAGAGAATGAATTAAATTTATTTTAAATTTGATCATATATACTTGAACAAGAACAAACATCTTAATTTATTTTTATTAGTACATGTTTAATGGCCTCAACAAAAGAAAAATGTATGTTTAGCCATTTGCTTCCCTTTTACAATAAGAGAAATTGTGATACATCTGGAGAATTCCTTATCAGATTTAATTTTTCATAGACCTGTACTCATTGAAGGGGACCATTTTGACCCAGATCTATGCCCTTTTGGGTGCCATCCATAAGAATAACCAAGGAAGATGATAGATATGGAAGTACTTTGGGAGATTTAGATATATGGTGTTATTGTGATTATTGCTGTTATATGTAGAATGAGTTAGGAATAGTAATACTGTGCCCTACGGAGGAGAAATGGAAGAGTCAGCACCAGATTTCAAGCAAGCTTCTTTAATCCACCACCATAGTCAAAGAATTTGTGCTAAACTAGTAAAAGGTAACATGGGGTCATTTCAGTCATTTATTTTAG
>NW_006203595.1:590506-604600 GCF_000334495.1 Tupaia belangeri chinensis | reverse complement strand
AAAAAGTGCTGTATAGGGTATATGAAATTAACAGGGTGGCACTGTAGTTTAGGGGTGTAGTTTTGATACTCTAAATCGACTGCTCTTTTGCATGGATGATAGTTTCTTAGTTCTCAAATCATTTAACAAACTCTTTGTCTCCCTTGGTTCTGTTTTCCTTTGAGATTCAGCATTCGTCATTTATACAATTTATTTTTCAGAATCACGTACAGTCTGTGCTGGAGAAGCTTGAGTTGGAGGAAAAAAACAAAAATGAGCAGGTGAGATGTATGTTTTCAAATCAACCAGAAAACGGTTTTCTATGAAGAACTGCCCTACCAGCCCACCTCCAGTCTCATTCTTGACAGTTCCTTCCACAGGAATAGTGGTAGCCAAATCAAATGAGAGTAGCAGAGTAGAACAAGTTCTTTCTGGAAATTCTCTCATTTAACAGATACTGAATGCCTATGAAATGAAAAGCACTAGATGCATGTTGTCGGGTAAGACAGATACTTGTCCTCGTGGAGTTAACAGCTTAGCAGGAGAGATTGATAGTAAACAGTTCATTCAAATAGAAAGATGAAAATTGTGAAGAAGTGCTGAAGGAAAATCATCCTATTAGAATAAGGAGATACGTGGATTAAATTGAGAGATCAGTAGCCCTCTCTAAGGTGAAACCTGAAGAGTAAGTCCACACAAAGAGTGGGATGACAAATCTGTGTGGAACGTATGCAAGGGAAAGAATGCGGCCTTTCTTTTTTTTTTTTTTTGTACAATCTCTGGAGTATTTAAAGCAAGGGAGAGAGTGGCTTTAACTTAAAGTTAGAGAAGTAGGCAGAGGCCATAGTGTATGGTTCCTTGAAAGCCATGATAAGAAGGATAAGTTTCAGTATTAAGTACAAAGGGAAGACCTTGAAGAGTTTTAAGCAGGAGAATCACATCTAACTTAAAAGTTTTGAAGAGTACCCCTACGTTTTTTTAGATTCTTGCTATAGGGCACGTGCACTCGCCAGAAACACAGAGAGATACAGAGAGACAGAAAGCAAGAAATCACCCCCCCAGGGGGGATGGCCACGCCGCAATCCCTTCTCCTCCATTCTCCTCTCGGTATCTTGCGCACGCACGCACACGCACCTGGCGTGAGTTTTAAGCCACCGGGTCCGGGACGCGAACCACAGTCGACTACATGGGAGTCCAGCGACGTAGACATAGCCATTACGCTAACTGCTGGTCCCACTCCTACTCTTATCTAAGGAACAGATTATAGGAGTGCAGGAGTAGAAGTCAAGAAGTCAGGAGGCCGTGTAGTAGTCTAGTAAGAGAGAATGTGGACTGGCCAGTGACATAGTGGTTAAGGCAGGTAGATCCCACATGGCCAACTACATGGTTTGAGTCCTGGACCTGGTGGCTTGAAGAACATACTGGATGTGTGTGCATGTGGTCCAAAATCCCAAAAGGAGGGAGGAATGGAGAGAGGGGATTATTGTATAACCATTCCCCATGGAGGTTGCTTTTTCACTTTCCCTCTCTATCTCTCTCCAGTAAACACACATGGCCTCTGACAAATTAAAAAGAGAGAGAGAGAGGATGGTAACTTGGACTAAGATAGTTGCAGTGGAGATAGAAAAAATACAGATTTCTAAACTGCAATAAAATATTTTTATAACAGCTTTGAGATATAATTCACATACCATATAGTTCAGTGATTGAAACTATACAAGTCAATGGCTTTTAGTAATAGTCAGTTATATACAATATGACTACAGTCAATTTTAGAGCATGTTCATCATCGCCAAATGAAACTGTGTACCAGTTAGCAGCCACTCCCCATTTTCCTCAGATCTCTCCCTTGCCTACCTCTAGGTACCACTAATCTATTTTTTATTAATATGATGCCTATTCTGGTTATTTCATACAAGTGGACACATACGTGATTTTTTGTGTTGGTTTCTTTCACTTGGCATTTTTTAAATAATTATTTCTATTTAATTTTATTTATTATCATTGTTATTTTTCAATTTGCTACAGGACATGTGCGCTCACCAGAGAGCGAGTGAGCAACAGAGACAAATTGAGAAAGCAAGCTTTCCAGTCTGGGATACGAACCGTGGTCTGCCATGTGGGAGTCCACCATGCACCTGGTGGTCCCCACTTGGCATGTTTTTGATGTTTATCCATGTTGTGACATATATCAGTACTTTATTCCATTTAAGACTGAATAATATTCCATTGTATGTATATACCAAAATTTATTTATCTACTTAACCATTGATGAACATTTGGATTATTTCCAATTTTTAGCTATTACAAATAATACTATGAACACTGATATATAAGAAAATGTATTTTGGGGGACCAGCAGTTAGCGTAATGGCTATGTCGCTGGACTCCCACATAGTCGACCACGGTTGGAGTCCTGGACCCGGTGGCTTAAACTCAGGCCAGGCGTGTGCGCATGCGTGCCCATGATCCCGAGAGGAGAATGGAGGAGAAGGGATTGCGGCGTGGTCATCCCCCCCTGGGGGGTGATTTCTCGCTTTCTGTCTCTATGTCTCTCTCTGTCTGTCTGGCGAGCGCACGCGCCCTATAGCAAAAACCTCTCCAAAAAAAAAAAGAGAGAAGAGGGCAACATGGGGTAAGTGAGGATCAAGTAGTTGTACAGAAAATATATGGTGACTTCAGCCGAACACTATTGAGGATAACAATTTAAAAGAGATTGGAGGTTTTATTGTAAGGATGAGCTTACCAGAGTCCTTCATGTAGATCCATTGCTCCCCATCCCTATAAGACCAGGGATATTTTTATTTTTATGATCTATATATTCCTTTTCTCTCAGCAAGTCACTTATCTAAGTACTGCTTATTAACAACTTTATGAACAGTTAATGCCAAGATTGGTTCAGTACTCACCAAACATACTTGTTTTCATTTGTGTAAAGTAGTTAGTATCAGAGAGTGCTATTTTTAACATAGGAATGTATTGATAATTATAAACTTTATTCAGAGTCCCTTATGCTAGCTCATTTATTCAACATAGATTTATTGGGTCCCTACTTTAAGCTAAGTTCTGCAGGGAGCTATGAAATGCTCATGATATAGTCTTTTGTCTTCTGATGGGGAGAAATCCTGAAAGGAGTAGAGATCTTTTAAAAAAAAAAACATATTTAATTTATTACTATTTTTTGACCAGAAAGAGACAGAGGGAAAGTGAAAAGGCAAGCCACAAGGTCTGAGACTCTTAACGATGGTCAGCTGTGTGAGAGTCCAGCAACTCAACCACCACATCACCTGCCAGCCCTCTTTTTTTTTTTTTAATTACCAAAGCATGTGTGAACTCACCAGAGAGGGGAAGAGTGAGAAAGCACCCAACATGGGATGAACTTATGCTGCTTTTTTTCCCCCTCTATTTCTCCATCTGGTCAGGATCTTGGGCACCACACATATACACACACACTCAACATGTTTTTCAAGCCACTAGTGCCAAGATTTGAAGTATGTTGGCAATATGACATCTGACTCCCATAACCAGTAGGTCATGGGGTCAGCCTAAGGCATAGGGATTTAAAAGAATGAGAACTCACTTTTGTCCACAGAAAATTCATTAGGGAAGCCTTCATGGGGTTGGTGTTTGATTAGGGGCCTTAAGATGTAGGTCGGGTTTTAATAAAGAGATAGAGAAAGGAGAGCATTCTGTGAGAAAACAGCATGCACAATGGCTCAGAGATAATGATGCCAGACAGACTTTATATTTTTTTGTTGTAGGTCAAAATGAACTCTCAAAGCTTAAAAAAAATTTTTTTTTTTCTTTTCCTGAAAGCATGTGCACTCACCAGAGGTAGAGAGGAAAAGTAAGGAAGCATCCCCCACATGGTATGGTCATGTCACATTCCCTTTTCCATTTCTCATTCCCTTCAGGATTTTGGGCATGTATACATGCACGCATGCACACACACACACACACACACACACACACACACACACACAGTGTTTTTCAAGCTGTCAGGTCCAGTACTCGAACCCTGCAGTGAGCCATAAGTGATCTAGCTGTCCTAATCATCAGGCCATGAACTGGCCCACCTCAAAGCTTTTTCTATGTGGAGAATAACTTGGGAAGATTTCTCTACCAGCTGTATATAGGAGAAATTGGAGTGGAAAGAGATTAGAGGAAAGAGCAAGTAATAAAAGGGACCAGAACTTAACAATTGGTTGGATTTACAGAGTAAAACGGAGAACAAAGATGAGCCCAAAGGCTAGGCAACTGGTAAACTGTCTTTCATTAACTTCTTAACTGAAGTTAAGGCAACAGGGAGAAGATTTGGGGGTGTGGAGAATACAATGAGTTTAGTCGGAAGCGCTTTTGAAAATGGAGATCGGAGAGAGGCTCATACACAGAAAGGATGGTTGAAGTTGTAGGGCTAGATGAGTTCCAGTTGGAATCTGAGAGGAAACCTACCTTTGAGGGTAGTGGTGGGAGGAGAAAGCACACAAAGGAGAAAGAACTAGTGTAGTCCGTGTTTGTAATCATGGTCAGTTGGAGCTCACTCAGCAGCTATGTGAGAAGAGCCTCTACTGCAGCTAGCACTTACAGCAGTTTGGTAGGTGATACAATACAGCATAGCATTGTTTTATAATGCTCCATTTCTCTCATTTCACAGACTGGTATGGGGTGACTTAAATTGAATAATATTCAAAAACAATCTTTGACCTGAAGATGGTATACATTTCTGAATGTTATTAACCCTTTCAAGTTAAAAACAAATTAAATCCTATACCACAAAAGGTTCGGGGCTTCTGACTTAGAAAGTATAACATCTGTCTCCTGGTTGGTCTGGACTCTGACCTGGTTTCTAAGTGCCACATAATGTGTCATGAATTAGCAGAGAAGACTCGGTTTAAGACCCCATATATTCATTGGGAGAAGAGACTATCCTAACTGCTGCCTTATCTTGACTTTTAGCAGGTGACTACCATGATCCTCTCTTGCCCTTATAGTAAGCTGTGATCTCTGCATAGTCTTTGCAGAAGCACATTTTTTTTTTAAGTTTTTGCTATGGGGGTTGTTCACTTGCCAGAAAGGGAGGTGAGAAATCACCTCCCAGGAGCAATAGCTACACTGCAATCCTTTCTCCTCCATTTTCCTCTTGGGATTTTGGACATATGCCCAATGTGATTCTCAAGTTGTGGGATCCAGAGCTTGAACTGCACAGTCAGCTATGTTGAATCCAGCCAGCCACCTTAACCTCCATACCACCTGCTGACCCAAGAAGCACAGATTATTTTTTTTTCTTTTTTTTTTTTTTTGAGAGTTTTTTTCACTATAGGGCGCATGCGTGCGCCAGACAGAGAGAGACAGAGAGACAGAAAGTGAGAAATCACCCCCGGGGGGGGGCGGTCACGCCACAATCCCTTCTCCTCCGTTCTCCTCTCGGGATCTTGGGCACGCATGCACACACACCCAGTGTGAGTTTTAAGCCACCGGGTCCAGGACGCGAACCACAGTCGACTACGTGGGAGTCCAGCGACATAGCCATTATGCTAACTGCTGGTTCCCAAGAAGCACAGATTCTTAACAGCAAGTATATTAAAATTTTTAGAACATATTCAATTTTAAAGTCTTTGTAAGATTGGGATAATAAAAGACATCATGGCCATAGCATTGTACATGGATTCTTGGTACTTTTCTTTGGAACATCAAAAGACTATCATAACCTTACAAATGCCACACGACAGTAGTTCTTTTGGGTTCATATAATGAATGTATTGGGTCATTAGAAAAGTCGTGATGCATTTGTACACAGAAAAAAATAGAAAAATACATCATGACTTTTCCAATAATTTAAGATTTCAGATTAATTTTTTATATTTTTCTACCACTTCTGACAGCTCGTTTTCCTACAAGAAAAACTGAAATATTTTCTGAAGAAATGAAGATAGCCTTCAGCCTGGCACACAAACCTTGGATGTGCCATCAAGACTGAAGACTGGAAGAAATTATGCATGCTTCTACTCCTTCTGTTGCCTTACATTGGATTAGTTATATCTGTTTCTCTGAGCCTTTTTTTTGCCAATTATAATGTTTGAGCTTTGTAGTCATAGAAAGGGACCGCATAAAAAAGTAGCAGACTTAGATCCCACTATATCATGGGACTTTGCTTCTGCCATTTGAGAATCACATTGTTTCTCTGCTGTGTGTTGCAATCAGATGATTCAGCCATGCATGCCAAAATCTAGCCTAGAGGCCACACAGCTGGTTTGCATATATTTTAGTGTCTCCAAACTCTCCTGTTTAAGTATTTACTAAAATATAGAAGAAATATCAAGTCATTTCTACCAAGGGCTAGGACCTGCCACAGTGAATTTAAGTGCCTACCTCGCAGCAGTTAATATTAGGTTGTGTCCTGTCTGTTCAGGTAATAGGGCTGCTTTCCTGCTCAGGGATGATTTCTTGCTGCTGCCTATCTTTAGTCTGTTGTGTTTTTAGGACTGTGGCTAGTTGTTACTCAACTAAGAGAACAGTTAGAGCAGAGATGAAGAAATTCTGAGCCATTCCTCTTTTGAGCCTTCTCATACTAACCCATATTAGAAAAGGTTAGGAAAAACCAGATCCCTGTAATGCCTATTAAGATTTCCTCAACAACCCTGGGTGGTGGTGGTGGTGGTGGTGGTGGTTGTTACTGTTGTTGCTATTGTTATTTTCTAGCTATATTATTAAGATTTTCTTATATGTATTCTTTAAGCAATAAATAAATTCTTAACTTTTCCATGGATTGCTATCAATTAAACCACCCTCATAATGAACACATTCATCCAAAAAGAAACAAGGAGACAAAGTAAACTCATGTCTTGGATTTTTTGGATTGCTATAACAAAAATACCATGGACTGGATAATTTATAAATAACAGAAATTTGTTCCTCACAGTTCTGTAGTCTAGAAGGTCCAAGATCAAAGAACCAGCAGATTCAGTGTCTGACGAGGGCTCTTACCTGCTTCACAAACGTGCTTTCACATGGTGGAAGGTGCAAACACACCTCCTTTATAAGGGCATTAATCCCATTCACAAGGGTTGAGCCCATATAACCTAATCATCTTCCAAATACACCATCTCTTAATACCACCACATTGCAGATTATGTTTCAACATGTGAATTTTGTGGAGAACAGATTGCAGACCATAGCATTCTATGATCAGGAAATGTCAAAAGATGCTGTCAGTACCGGGGCATCCTTCCACAGAATTTTTAGAATAATTTATAATGAACTAAGCACATCATCTCATATTCACCATGTAGAATTGGAATTTGGAGAGAAGGGGTATGGAAACGTGATACAAGTGGCAACTCCAATATTTGGATTGAATTAACATGTTACAGTAAAACACATGGCTGGAATCCCAGCTCTGCCATTCACTTGGGCAAGTCCCTACACCTCGAGAACCTTTACAAGGGACTTTTAAGCAGCTGATGGGAAATGGAATTTATGTTGATTTTGGTACAAAAGTTTTTTTTTTTGTTGTTTTTTGTTTTTTGTTTTTTTTGAGAGATTTTCACTGTAGGGCGCGTGCGCTCGCCAGACAGAGCAGTGGCTTAGAACTTACACCGGGCACGTGTGCGTGCGTGCCCAAGATCCCGAGAGGAGAATGGAGGAGAAGGGATTGCGGTGTGACCATCCCCCCTGGGGGTGATTTCTCGCTTTCTGTCTCTATGACTCTCTCTGTCTGGCCAGCGCACGCACCCTCTCGCTAAAACCTCTCCAAAAAAAAAGACACAGTTCCCATAAATATGTACAACTATTATGGGAGTAACCCAGTGTGTTATTCAAGCTGCATGGTCTGAGACTTGAACCATACAATCGGCCCTGTGAGATCCAGCAGCTTTATCCACCATCTCACAGCTGGCCCCCCCAAAAGTTTTTTAAATCCATGCATAGCTTTATTTTTTTTATTTTTTTGAGAGGTTTTTGCTATAGGGCACGTGCACGCGCCAGATAGACAGAGACAGAGAGACAGCGAGAAATCACCCCCCAGGGGAGATGGCCACGCTGCAATCCCTTCTCCTCCATTCCCCTCTCAGGATCTTGGGCACGCACGCACACGCGCCCGGTGTGAGTTTTAAGCCACCGGATCCGGGACACGAACCACGGTCGACTAAGTGGGAGTCCAGCGACATAGCCATTACGCTAACTGCTGGTCCCCATAGCTTTATTTTTAAAAGAGATTTTTGCTAGAGTGCATCTGCTCACTGGAAAGACAGAGTGAGACAGACAGTGGGGATATTACCCCTCAGGGGGAATGGCCATGCTGCAATCCCTTCTCTATTCTCCCTGGACTTTGGGCACACATACACACACAACTGGTGCGAGTGTCAAGCCACCAGGTCCGAGACTCAAACCATGGCCAACTATGTGAGAGATCAGCAATGTAACCATTATGCCGTCTGCTGGTCCCCATGCATAGCTTTTTTTTTTTTTCAATCTCTAGAAAGTTTATTAGCCTGTTTAAAAACATTTTCTTGAGTAATAACAAAGAATTTCTAAACATGAATATCAGTGGCTGTACCTTACAACCAATTTTGGAATTGAATGGACAGCTTTATTGCCAATCTTCATTTTATTAACAACAATCTATTTATTGGTTCCATGAAGTCATGACTATTGCTTTGGGAATGAGTCCCTACTGCAATTAAGTATAAAAAATACCTTCCATCATAGTTGGAGTGTGACCTGCATTAGAGTATGACTGTGAGTACAGAGTTGATAAAAATCCACAAAGAATTGGATTTCTGTATTTTAAAAACATTCCTTTTACATACTACAGAGAAATAATTAGTATTTTGGCTTTTTAACTTCCTACGTGATATTTAGAATGGCAGTCCCCAAAAGCCCTTCCTTCCTGTAATTCTGAATGCTGACCCTCTACTGGAAAGTGAATTCTTGGGGTGGACTCTGAAGATTTAGTGTTTATAATGATTTGAGAACAATGCAGCATCCAGAACATAGAAGTCATTATATATGTCACCCTCACAAAGGCATTGCAGTCTGGTGAAAGCTTCAATAACAAAGCCAACTTTTCTGAAAACTTCAGGCAGACTATATACTTGTTAATTCCAATTCCGGCCCTTGATTTCCAAAATTTCTGATGGTTTCTCACACTTGTCACTGTCTTCCACATAGGGATGAAAGGGAAGGACCAGGGCAAAGACGACCGGGCTTCTAATTGGCTTCCAGACACTTCTATCTTTTAACAAAGTCAGAGGCTGGTCATAGCAATCCAGCAAATTCAAGCAGCTGATGACATCTTATTGGAACCCTGTATTCTGCCATTCATTTATACCAAGAACTCCGTATTTCTTCTTCTGAAGTTGTCATATCAGAGTTTCAGAAAGTTCAGTGGCATAGATTTCTTCAAAATGAGGGTTCATGGTTTTTGTGACTTCTCTGTCTCCAGCACCTGAATCGAGGAGTCTATGGGTTTTCCACTCTGGGTTAAGTTTAAGCAGTCTCTGAAACTGATCTGGTGAAAACACAAATGAGCCTCTTCCTAGCAATCCACTGATAGCTGTTCTAGACATAAACAAGTTAAAACCAGATGATACAAAAGAATGATGTATTTGGATAAATAGCCAGCTAGATTTCCCAATGCTGCTGTTCGAGATCTGTGTTCCTTGACCAAGGTAACTCTGAACAAAGACAGCCTGGCGTGATTAACATAATTTCTCTGTTACACACATGCCACTCCTCAGGCTGCAATGGAAGCTCTCACAACCTCAGGTCTTTCCTCGCCTTGGTCATTGTCTGTGGGCCCCTCATCCCACCCTCTAGCGTGACTTTTCACCTGGTCATGCAGATTGACCCAAGTGAGGGGGCAGTTTCATCCCTTTCACACATTCAGACACTCCATCCCATGTCCTTCCCACCATAGCTTTTTTATTTATAATGTTCATTTTCCATGAATTTTTTGAAGACCCCGTGTATTTCCTCACCTGTAAATCAAAGGCGGTACCCTATACCACCAAGAGGCATCTCAGTTTTCTGGAAGTAACCCAGCTAGCCCCAGGTCTTGTCCCAAGTTGACAAAGTCCCTGCCACCCTAGGGAACATACTCCCCAGTTCTCTGTGCCACTTTTAGTGCTCCTATCTCACATCCAAGTTAATAAACCATGGGTAGAGAAAAGGGGGACAATATGCATGGGCAGGACCTGTGGAGAAGGGGTAATGTCTGCATGATTGTTGTGGGGGGAGGTAAGAGGAAAGTAGGACAAAGGGAGAGAGGCATGTTAAGGGCAAACAGAATGAAGCCAAGATTAGGAGAAAACTTAGAGGACAGCTTGAAAACTAAGATGACATAAAAAAAAGATACTATTTTCAGAAACCTAAAACTTAAAAAAAAAAAAAAGAGTAAGGGCAAGGAAAATGGAGAAAAGTAATTGTCAGTAGCAGAAGGTGGGGAAATAGACTAAAAAAAAAAAAAAACAAGAGTAAGGACAAGGGGAAAGGAGAAAAGGAATTGTCAGTGGCAGAAGGTGGGGGAAATAGGCAGAGTCTGAAAAGATAGGCCTCTGGATTAAGGATGGCAGGGGACTGAGACAAACAGAGATAAAGTACTCAGGATAGGCTGGAGAGACTGAGGCCAGTGAAAGAGGCACATGTACTACAGGTGACATGCAGGGGTGAGAGAGATAGGAGAGCCTTAGGTGACCTCTGTCCTTTACAACAGCCTAAAAGCAGCCAGAGCTCTGCTGTGAGACAGGGTGGTAGAGAAGACAATATGACAGGAAAGGGTAAAGGCAAGCAAGTTTGTGTGCAATGCCCTTCTGTCCCCTCTGGTACTTTTTTTTTTTTTTCAGTTTCTGCTACAGGGCACGTGTGCTTGCACACGTGCGAGAGAGAGGGAAAGTGAGAAATCACTCCTCCTCGACCCCCCCTCCCCTGGGAGAATGGCCAAGCCACAATCCCTTCTCTTCTATTCTTGGGATCTTTGAGCACACATGCACTGGGTGTGTTCTCAAGCCCGTAGGTCCGGGACTTGAATTGCAAAGCTGGTCATGTGGGATCCAGCGCCTTAACCTCCACACCACCTGCTAGTCCCTCTCTGCCACTTTTAATGCCACTCAGAGGAACTGTTTCATTCTCCCCATCTCCCCAGCATGGACACATAGCATACCCACGCTCTGACATCTCATGAAATTTTCCTTTGCTATAAATCAGTGATTCTGACTTTTGCTTGCTACAGAACGGTACTGTCCAATGTGGTAGTCACTAGCCATGTGTGACTTTTGAGCACCTGTCATTTGGCTAGCCTGCACTGAGATGTACCATAAGTATAAAACACATATTGGATTTCTATAGGGCTAGTATCCTGACAACCTTGCACTATCCACACAGGCCGTGTAGGCAAGGCTCAACTGCAGGCTGACCCAGGTCCTGGCTGAACGCCCTGTGATCCTCCCCAAAATATGGGAAGACAGGCAGTCTTGTGAAGAGCTGCTACAAGATCATTCTCACTCGCCTCCCTATCTTGAGGGAGGCTACCATGAGACAGTTTCTCATCCGCCTACCTCATTCCAGTAAGGTACAGGGCCTCCTGCCCGTCTTCTACCCTATGGAGAACAGCTGCAAGCCATAAAACTGCTTAGCTGAAGTGAAGCATTGGCTCAACAACAGGGGGTTCTACTATTCTTGTTGCACATCACCTGGTCCCTTTGGTTTCAGTGGGGTCCTGTGGGACAAGGGTTGCAAGGAGTTGATACCAGTGCTGATTTTGACTTTGCTGTCTCTATAAGTAATATAGTGTCTGGATCTGGGTTTCTTGTTCACCAACTGAATACATTAACCTGCTAGAGAATTCTGAAGACTTAATAAAACAAAACAAAAAGAATATTAAAAATCTCATTAATATAGGTTGAGAAACTCTTATCCAAAATGCTTGGGACTTAAAGTATCTTGGATTTTTCCAGATTCTGAAATATGTGCATATACATAATGAGAAATGTTCAGGACAGGACCCCAAGTCTAAACACAAATTAATGTATGTTTCATATACGCCTTATACACATAGCCCGAAAGTAATTTAATACAATAATACAATATGTAAAGTATTGTAGCATTTTTATTGTGACTTGTTACAAGTTCAGGGGTATGATTTTCCACTTGTGGTATCATGTCAGTGCTCAAAAAGTTTCAGACTTTGGAGCACTTCAGATTTCAGACTTTGGATTAGGGATATCTACCTATAACTAATTTATATTAATTACATATTGTAGTGCTAACATTTTTATTATATGGAAATAAAATATGTTATAAATTAATTTCACTTGTTTATACTTTTTAATATGGCTGCTGGGAAATTTTACTTTGCATATAACTTGCATTACATTTCTATAGGACAATACTGCTACGGATTTGTGAGAAGAAATTGGTAGTAGGGAAGAGAGACTGACAGGGTTTTTAATCTGCCAGAAAATAGCATTTGAAGAAACTATCACTATCACTTCATTGGGACATTTTAACACCAAAAATATAGATAGCCATAATCCCAGAATAAACGTTAGACCTTTAAACTGAATAAATGTGCTTTCGCCTCAGTCTCGAGCTCTAGCTGGCCACCGAGCATACACGCTCCAGGATCTTCAGTGCTCACAGCAGCCATCAATGTCGCTGGAGTTCCTCAAGACTCATCTGCGTCACCTGCCCACCGTGCACACTGCCATCATAAGCCGCCATCATGGTGAAGCTCGCTAAGGCTGGTAAAAATCAAGGTGACCCCCAAAAAATGGCTCCTCCTCCAAAGGAGGTAGAAGAAGACAGTGAAGGTGAGGAAATGTCAGCAGATGAAGAAGATGATAGCAGTGGAGAAGAGGTTATCATCCCTCAGAAAAATGGTAAGAAGGCTGCCACAACTCCAGCAAAGAAGGTGGTAGTTTCTCCAACAAAAAAGGTTGCAGTTGCCACACCTGCCAAGAAAGCAACAGTCACCCAGGCAAAAAGGCAGCTGCCATACCATCCAAGAAGACCGTTACACCAGCCAAAGCAGTCACAACACCTGGCAAGAAGGGAGCCATGCCGGGCAAAGCGTTGGTAGCAACTCCTGGTAAGAAAGGAGCTGCCACCCCAGCCAAGGGGGCAAAGAATGGCAAGAAGGCCAAGAAGGAAGACAGTGACGAGGAGGAAGAAGACAGTGAGGAAGATGATGAGGATGAGGATGAGGAAGATGAGTGTGAAGAAGAAGCTATGGAGACCACACCATCCAAAAGAAAGAAAACTCCTGCAAAAGCTGCACCTGTGAAAGCCAAGATTGTGGCTGAAGATGAAGATGAAGAGGATGACGAGGAGGAAGATCAGGAGGATGAGGAGGAGGAAGATGACGAGGATGAGGAAGATGAGGAGGAAGAAGAGCCTGTCAAAGAAATTCCTAGGAAACGAAAGAAGGAAATGACCAAACAGAAAGCAGCTCCTGAGGCCAAGAAACAGAAGGTGGAAGCCACAGAACCAACTACATCCTTTCATCTGTTGGAAACCTGAATGATAACAAATCTATTCCTGAATTTAAAACTGGCATTAGTGATGTTTTTGCCAAAAATGACCTTGCTGTTGTGGATGTCAGAATCGGTACATCTAGGAAGTTTGGCTATGTTGACTTTGAATCTGCTGAAGATCTAGAAAAAAGCTTTGGAACTCACTGGTTTAAAAGTCTTTGGCAATGAAATTAAACTAGGGAAACCAAAAGGAAAAGACAATAGGAAAGATCGAGATGCAAGAACACTTTTGGCCAAAAAATTCCCCTACGAAGTCACTCAGGATGAATTGAAAGACGTATTTGAAGATGCCATGGAGATCAGAATAATCAGCAAAGATGGAAAAAGTAAAGGGATTGCCTACATTGAATTTAAGACAGAAGCTGATGCAGAGGAAACCTTTGAAGAAAAGCAGGGAACAGAGATTGATGGGCTGTCTATTTCTCTATACTACACTGGAGAGAAAGGTCAAAATCAAGACTATAGAGGTGGAAAGAATAGCACTTGGAGTGATGAATCGAAAACTCTGGTTTTGAGCAACCTCTCCTACAGTGCAACTTTAGAAACGCTTCAGGAAGTATTTGAGAAGGCAACTTTTATCAAAGTG